>NC_092045.1:38983327-39283327 GCF_003086295.3 Arachis hypogaea | reverse complement strand
CAACGAGAATTCATTTATGAAATTCTATACCGTCAAAAATCTAATCATTAGTACGTACAGGTCACGGGAAAGTGACGCGGTGGCGTCGTCACGCGTTTGCATGGATTGAAGTTTGCAGATATGACGCGGGCGCGTCATCCACGTGTCCGCATCATCTAACTTCGGGGCAGCTATAAAAAATTATATATCCTTGTGAAGCCTTGGATGTTAGCTTTCCAACGCAACTAGAACCGTGACATTTGGACCTCTATAGCTCAAGTTATGACCGTTTGAGTGAGAAGAGGTCAGGCTGGACAGCTTAGCAACTTCTTCAACTTCTTGTATTCCTTCCACTTTTGCATGCTTCCTTTCCATCCTCTATGCCATTCTTGCCCTGTAATCCCTGAAATCACTTAACACACATATCAAGGCATCTAATGATAATAAGAGAGGGTTTAAATAAAAGAAAATAAAAGCCAAAGAAGCATGTTTCTAATCATAGCACAAAATCAGGAAGGAGAATGTAAAACCATGCAAATCATATGCATAAGTGGGAAAGGACTTGATAAAAACCACTCAATTGAGCACAAGAAAAACCATAAAATAGTGGTTTGTCAATCTCCCCACACTTAAACATTAGCATGTCCTCATGCTAAGCTCAAGAGAAGCTATAAAGGAGTGAAGAGGAATGATAGAGAGTATGCAATGCAACCTATCTATATGAATGAAATTACATGAAAAATGTTTCTACCTACTTGGTTAAAAGTAAATAAGTTCTCTAAGACAAATATGAACCAAATTTCACTAATTTAAATCGTACAATAAAAAGCAAGTAAACTTATAAGAAGATAGCTTATGAAAGCAGGGAACATAGAATCAAGCATTGAACCCTCACTGGTAGTGTATATCACTCTAATCGCTCAAGTGTCTAGGGTCAATCACTCTACTCTTCCCTAATCATGCTTTCTAAAACTTTGTTCTTCATCTAACCAATCAACAAATATTTAATGTACCAATGCAAACATCATGAGGTCTTTTTAAGGTTGTAATGGGGCCAAGGCAAGGGTGAGGATATATGTATGGCTAAGTGAGCTATAAATTGAATCTTTGAGTAACCTGAGCTGTCACCTAACATACATACATTCTATATAACTTCTAAAATCATGCTTAGCTACCCATAATTCCCACTTTTATATCACATACTCATGTATCAACTTTTCTTTTAATTTGTGTCACATATGCATTGATCTTTTATTAACTTAACATTGGGGTAATTTTGTCTCCTTATTTATTTATTTATATTATATATATTTTTTTCTTTTTTTTCTTTTTTTTATAGAGACATAAAATCTAAAAGAACATATCAATGCATATGGAATTTTTTTTATTTTCTGTTTTTCATGAGTAGGTACCCAAATTTCCCAATATTCAAAATTAGAAACATGATACATTCCCTTATTAACCCATGTTTTCACAGTTTTCCCATACTTAGTTGATGCACAACCTCTATCTTAAGCTAACCAAAGATTCAATTGGGATATTTAATTTGTTTTTCTGCTTAAGTCTAGTGATGTGGTAAAATATTAAACAAATGGAGATTAAAAAGCTCAAAGTGGCTAACAAAGGTAATTTAAAGGTTAGGCTTATTTGGGATAAGTGAGCTAAACAAATGATGGCCTCAATCATATGCAAGCATGTAAATACACTAAATAGTGGACATATAGAATGGAGCAAAGTAAAGATTACAATCATAGAGAAGAAAACACACAAGAATAAAATATTATGGTTAAATAATGTAACCATATAATTAGGCTCAAAATCTTACGGGTTGTGTGTTCTTAGCTATTTAAACTATATTCCAAATACAATATCAAACAAATTTAACAAAAATTTTTCAATTTAAATTAGTGAAATACTATAAAAATTTCTTGAAAAAGAAAATATTACTTCAACCAAGTAGTAACTAAATGCATAAAATTAAACAAACATGCAATGCAACATGCAAATGCAACAATGAACTAACAAAAAAATGAAACAATGGAGTTTGAAAAGAAGAAAATAGCTAACCCATGGAGATCGGTATCGACCTCCCCACACTAAAAAATTGCACCGTCCTCGGTGCATGCTAAGATGTACAAGTGGATGGGCTGCTCCAACTGATGCCTTTCTCTGTAGATTGTGCAGATTGACTTGCCTATCTCTCTATTAAGAAGCTTTTTCTCTCTCTTCGTGGTGGCCATCCTGAAAGAAGAGAAAAAAGAAGAAAAGTAACCCAAAAATAAAGATAAGAAAATAAATAAAATATGGGTGTTAATGCCAAATAATAAAGGTCTCAATTACATGGTAGCTACAACATGCAAGTGAGAAAATAATAAAAGCACATGACATATCAATATTGCAAAAAGTTGCAACAATGGGAAAGAGAGTGTGAGTAATGCAAGATAGAGTAAGTACATATCAATGCAAAAGGAATATCAGTATTATAAAAATTAGCATTGACTTAAGAATAATACCCAATCAGAATAAAACAAGTCATGAAGCACCAGAATAATTCAAGAAAAGATGCAATAGTTGAAGAAGAGAATTTTAACACCAATGGAAAAAGAAAAAAGAAAGTAAGAAAGGAGGAAGAAAGAAATAAGAAAGGAAAGAAAAGATTTAGATTTGGGGAAGAAAAGAGAAGATATTTTGGCTGATCTGGATAAGCTGTGCGGGTCACGCGTTCGCGCAGATGGCGCTTTAATGAGGTGATGCGGACGCGTCGGTCACGCGGACGCGTTGGTCACGCGGACGCGTCGGTCACGCGGACGCGTGATACAATTTATGCTAGTGGTGCAAGGGCAGCCTCACGCTCGCACAACTCTCTGTTCGGAACTCATTTTCCCAAACTCTAGGGTGACGCATTCGCGTGGTTGACGTGATTGCGTGGATGGCCAAACTTTGAAAATGGCGCAGACGCGTGGTAGGGTTGGTGCGTCTAGCACGAGTTCAACCCAACTCCAGCAGAACTTACTGTCATGCACCCTTTTACGTCGAATTACAGGGCCACGCGTTCGCGTGGGTGACGCAGACGCGTGGGGAGGTGATTACGCACATGACGCGGACGCGTCAGTAATGCGGTCGCATGGATCCATTTGTGCCAAAGGCACACCTCCAGCCACACTCTCGCATGACTCTCTGTTCAATTTCTTTTCTTCCCAATGCACGTGCGACGCGGACGCGTCAGCGGCGCTGGCGCATCGCGTGCGATTTTTTTATTTTTTTTATAATGCAGTATGTAGAATACAATTCTTAATATGAATGCTATGCATGATTCCAGGTTCAATCAAAACTCAAAAATAGACTAAAATTAAAACTGAAAAAGGAACGATCATACCATGGTGGGTTGTTGGTGCACAAAATTGTGATCATCAATGGCGCCATCAATATGGTACGCTCAATTGCAATCTCAAATCTTTATCACAACTTCGCACAACTAACCAGCAAGTGCACTGCAAGTAATAAATCTTACGCGAGTAAGGGTCGATCCCACGGAGATTGTTGGTATGAAGCAAGCTATGGTCATCTTGTAAATCTCAGTCAGGCAAATTCAAATGGTTATGAATGATTTATGAATAAAGCATAAAATAAAGATAGAGATACTTATGTAATTCATTGGTGAGAATTTCAGATAAGCGTATGGAGATGCTTTGTCCCTTCCGTCTCTCTGCTTTCCCACTGTCTTCATCCCTAAACCCTAAACTCTACCACGAAGGTTCCAATTTCACGGATTTGAATGCTTTTTTGTTAGGAAAGATAAGTCAGATCCGTGGATTAGAGACCTAAGAGACTATACTCCGGCTGTTGTCCAATGACTACGTTGAACATCATGTAGACCGCTTGTGGTTGTCAGGCACGCGGATCTTGGCTAAGCAAGTAATGAAGATAGTAGGTGATTGTCATGGGTCACCCCTTCATTCTGACTTAACTGAATTAAGTACAAGAGTATATCTTGGAGAAGAAGTAAGCGTGAATTGAAAGAGAAACAACAGTACTTGCGTTAATTCATGAAGAACAGCAGAGCTCCGCACCTTAATCTATGAGGTGTAGAAACTCCACTATTGGAAAATACATAAGAGAAAAAGGTCTAAGCATGGCTGAATGGCCAGCCTCCCCAAATATGAAAAATGGCATCAAAAGTCCCCAATACAATTAGTTCACTTGACTTTCCCTTGCTTACGCAAAGGTTAACTAAGTGGGATTAACTTCCATTCTTATAAGAGTAACTAGGATAGGACTTCCGAATTTTCATATCTTATCAAGAGTTTATTTTATAGTTATTTATTTATTTTAATTGTCATTTGAATTACTTGTCATACTTCTTCCTTATTTCCAAAACCCCCAATGTTACCTGTTTCATAGCCAATAATAAGAACATACCTCCCTGCAATTCCTTGAGAAGACGACCCGAGGTTTGAATACTCGGTTATCAATTTCAAAAGGGTTTGTTACTTGTAACAACCAAACGTTTGTAAGAAAGGTTGATTGTTTGGTTTAGTAACTATACTTACAACGAGAGTTTACTATAACTTCTAAACCATCAATTTTCAGTTCTTCAAAATGGCGCTATTGCCGGGGAATTACAAACGTGTGCCTTATTATTGGTTATTGTAAATATTTTTCAAAAAAAAATTCAAATTTTAAAATTTTTATCTTATCTTATCTTTTTTTCAAAAATTATATCTTTTTTAAAATCTTATCTTATCCTTTTTCAAAAAAAAATCATATTTTTTTAAATTCTATCTTATCTTTTTCAAAATCTTATCTTTTTCAAAATATCTTCTTTTTGTTAGTTTTTGTTTTTATTTTCTCCTACTACTATGAACTCTCACCCCTTTGGCTATGAGTCTGGTTACAACTATGTTGCAGGAATAGAAAGCTATAACAGGAATATGCATCAAGGTCAAAGCAATCAAAGATGGACGGAGCAAATAAGATCTAATCAACCCTTTTGGCAACAACACCCTCCTAGATATCACAGACAAAGACCATCCTACAATGCATACCAAGCTGATAGATATGGTGGACCGCCTAGTAGCTACCAACAAGCCCCACCGTATGCTCAGAGACCATCCTCACAACAAAACTTTGAACCACCACACTCACAAGCCCCTTTCCACCATTCACCTCTATATGACCCCAATTCTCATTCACCATACCAACCACCATATAAACCATACCCAGAACCACCACCTCAATATACACCATCTCCATATCCTTATCAAGAGGAACCACTTCCGTGTTATGAACCTTTTCTCCCAACAAATGAACCCTCCTATCCACCCCAAACCTCCATGGAAAGCAAACTTGTCTCTATCACTAGTATCGCCTCTACTCTTTAAGCACTTATATCCCGCTTGGGCCAACCCTCTACACCCAATATTCAACCCTCAAGCTCCAATACACTTCCATCTCAACCACATAATGATCCACCCATCCCATCACCACCATCCGTGGAAGAGCACCAACATCCATCAATCCAAGAGCAACATGATCCCACTGATACAATTGACATGGAACAAGAGAGAGAGGATCATCTTCGCAAATCCATACTTCATAAGGAGCTAGAGGAGGCACTAAAGGTGAAGGTAGTAGAGACCTTTGAAGTTGACAGCGCGATTGAAGAACTAGTGAAAAAAGACGACAAGGAGGATTTTGTGCTTGAAGGTGAAGAAATAGTTGAAAAGAAAATCATCGAGGACGAATACAATTTCATACTTAAATACCTGGATCAAGCAAGAAATCGATTACCTTCCCGACGTTCGAACATTCAAAGAACCCCCATGGTTTCATGTGGGAAATCTACTGAAGAACATAGCAGGAAGGAGAAATTGGGCACTTCGATGGATAGTGAGCAGCACGATTTGATATTGGAACAAGTGGAGGAAGCCGGAATTATTGAAAAAGAAGAGAAGGCAGTGGTTGAAGACTTAGGAGATGCTGAACTCCATGGGAAAATCAAGTTATAGAGCATCCTTCAAAGACGTTTGAAGCTGATGTTGAGGATGATGTACAACCTCCAAAGCATATCATAGTTGAAGACTTTGAAGGAGATGATCAAGAGATGGATTGAATCATTAATGGATTCTTATCTACATTTCAATCCTCTCCCATTGGACTTGACATGGAGATTAAAGAAGAAGAAGCACAACCTCCCATGCCCTTGGTGCAAAATGAAGAAGAAATTGAATCGGAAGAAATCCACCAAGAGGAAGAGGTTGATATTGAAGAAGATTGCAAAGAGATGGAAGATGTCGAAGAAGAGCACAAGGAAGTAGAGCCTATACGTTCATTAGAAACACCTCCCCCTAAGTTTTCATCATCCTTCACAACATTCAAGTGGGTAAAATTCATATCCCTTAGCTCTCTAATCCCACTTGAATATGGGCTACTGGAGACGGATGGTCAACTTAGAGCTCTTTGTGGCCTTAAGAGTAAGAGGAAGATGATCAGTGGTAAGAATTGTCCTGCAAGGCTCATTATGGTTGGAAGATCAAAGTTTAAACGCAAAGGTTGGTTAGAGCTCAGCTGAATGGGTCTAGGAAGTTGTTTGGTTGCTTCAGTAAGAATTCAGACTGCTTACCACCCGGATGGAACAATATTGCTCAACAAGAAGACGGGTGCAAAAGCAAAGTTTAGGACCCCGGAATTCAATCTAGAAATCAATACTCTTGGGGCCTTGTTACTTGCTTTAGCTTGCTTGAAATCTCTCTGCGCCTAGTTTGGGACCCCAGAGGCTATTGGAATTCCAAACATTGGTGGAGATTCTTGGATGAATAAAAGCACAAGCCGCCATAACAAGAAGCTCGCCAAATGTCCAACTTAAGGACTCTAACTAAAAGTGCTGGGTGGGAGACAACCCACCATGGTATGATCATTTCTTCTTCAGTTTGAATTTTTGTCTATTTTTGAATTTTGATTGAACCTAGAATTTTTGCATATCATTCATTGCATTTTTTATTCCACATACTGCATAAAAAAAACACCGCATGCGACGCGAGCGCGTCGTTGACGTGTCCGCTTCACCAGTGCGTTTTGAAGAAAGGATAATTGAACAGAGAGTCACGCGAAAGCGTGGCTGGAGGCGTGCCTTTGGCACAAACTGATCCACGCGACCGCGTCGCTGACGCGTCTGTGTCATGTGGGAAAAACGCCTCCCACGCGTCCGCATCACCCATGCGAATGCGTGCCTCAAATTCGACATAAAAAGGGTGTATGGCCGAAAGATGAGCTAGAATTGGGCTGGACTCGTGCTAGAAGCACAAGCCCTACCACGCGAACGCGTGCCCCACACGTCCGTGTCGTTTTTTAAATAGGCCATCCACGCGATCGCATCACCCACGCGACCGCGTCCCCCAAAGTTTTGGCAAAAATGCATTTAAACAAAGAGTTGTACGAACGCGGAGCTGCACTCGCGCCCTAGCACAAAAATCGAGTCACGCGTCCGCGTGCCACACGCATCCGCATAACTTGAGAACACCGCGCCCCATGCGACCGCGTCACACACGCGTCCGCGTCGCCAGCGGCGCACAGCTTATCTTACTCTGCCAAAATATCTTATCTTTTTCTTCCCTAAATCCTACTTTTTCTTTTCCTTTCTTATTTTCTCCCTTCCTCCTTCTTCCCTCTTTCTCCTTCTTTTTTTTATTTTCATGCATTTTTATGTTGGTGTTGGAAATTTATTTGGTCATTGTGGATTGTTGCAAAATTGTTTGGCAATTATATTTTTCAAGGGTTGCTTGCATGTTCAATTTATTATTTTCACTGGATTATTTACCATGCATGCTATGTGTTTGTGAAAAAGCCCATATGGCATTATGCACTTTTCTACATTATTCTATTCTACTATTCAATGCCTGCTTTTCACAAATTCCCTTTACTATTGTATTAATTGAATTTAATTGTCAATACAAACGTGATAGTTTGTTACAAGGTGATGCTTGATCTATGCTACTCATGCCCTTTCCTGCATGCCAATAAACATCTTGCATCTACTTACCCTATCGTGCACTTGTTCTATTCCCTTCGATGAACTTCTCACATGTTGTCATGACCATGTGTTCACTTCATTCAGCTTTACCGTGCACTGATTATCACTCATTCAATCCTCTTCCTTGCTCTATCTCTTTAGATTTAATTTACTTTCTCTTCCCTTTTTCAGGATGGCCACCAAGAAGGGTAGAGAGAAAGCTACTCCCAAACCACCGGCAAGGAAAGGAACATAAAAGAGCACCAGCTGAGGAACCACAACCTCCATCCACCTGCACATCTCAGCATGCACCGAGGACAGTGCAATCTTTAAGTGTGGGGAGGTCGATACCGATCTCCACGGGTTAGTTAGTCCCTTCTCAACACCAATGTTAATTTGTTAATTGTTGCATTTGCATGTTTGTTTGATTTTGTGCATTTAGTCACTACTTGGTTGAAGTAATATTTTCTTTTTCAAGAAATTTTTATAGTATTTCACTAATTTAAATTGAATTTTTTTTAAATTTGTTTGAAGTTGTATTTGGAACATGGTTTTTGAGCCAAAGAACACACAACCCGTGAGATTTTGAGCTTGTTTATATGGTTACATTATTTAACCATGATATTTTATTCTTGTGTGTTTTACTTCTCTATGATTGCAATCTGTATTTTGTTCCAGTCTATATGTCCAATATTTAGTGTATTTACATACTTGCATATGATTGAGGCCATCATTTGAATTTTTCCTCACTTATCCCAAATTAGCCCACCTTTTACATCACCTTTGTTAGCCCCTTGAGCTTTTAATCCCCCCTTGTTCTATAAACCACATTACTAGCCTTAAGCAGAAAAACAAAATAAAAATCCCAAGTTGAATCCTTGGTTAGCTTAAGATAGAAATTGTGTAATTGTTTAAGTGTGGGGAAACTTTATGGGAACATGGATGATAGAAACAAGGTAGAAAGTTGAAAAAAATAAAGATATTTCAAAATAAAAATTTTTGGGAAGCATGCTCATGTGAAATCAAAGTAATTAAATTACCATGTGCATATAAAAAAAAATTCAATATTTAAATAAATGGGATACAAAAGAATTCCCCAAATGCAAAATAAAGCAATGCACATGGGACAAAATTCAAAAATAAGTTTGATACATGAGCATGTAATACAAAAGTGGGAAAAATTTGGTTAGCTAGGTAAAGAATTGTAAATTTTATAAAGTATGTATATGTTAGGTGAGATCTTAAACTAATCAAGGATTCACTCTGTTAGCTCACTTAGCCTTATATGTACATCCTTACCTTTACCTCAGCCCCATTACAACCCTGAAAAGACCTCATGATGTTTGCATTGGTATACTAAATATTTGTTGATTAGTTAGATGAAGAACAAAGTTTAGAAAGCATGATTAGAGAAGAGTAGAGTGAATTACCCTATACACTTGAGAGACTAGAGCGCATATACACTTCCTGTGAGAGTTCAATGCTTGATTTTATGTTCCCTGCTTTCATGAGCTATCTTCTTACAAGTTTACCTGTCTTTTATTGTGTAATTTGAATTAGTGGAATTTGATTCATGTTTGTCTTGAAAAAGCTTATTTACTTTTAACCAAGTAGGTAGAAACATTCTGCATGTAGTTGCATTCATATAGATAGGTTGCATTTCATACATTGTACCATTCCTCTTCACTCTCTTACAGCTTCTCTTGAGCTTAGCATGAGGACATGCTAATGTTTAAGTGTGGGGAGGTTGATAAACCACTATTTTATGGTTTATCTTGTGCTCAATTGAGTGGTTTTTATCAACTCTTTACCCACTTATTCATACTATTTGCATGGTTTTATATTTGCCTTCCTAATTATGGTTTTATTTCCTTTTATTTAATCCTCTCTTATTAACATTAGATGCCTTGATATGTGTGTTAAGTGATTTCAGGAATTACAGGGCAGGAAGGGCTTAGAGGATGGAAAGGAAGCATGCAAAAGTGGAAGGAATACAAGAAGTTGAAGGAACTGCAAAGCTGTCAGCCTGACCCTCTCGCACTAAAACGATCATAACTTGAGCTATAGAGGTCCAAATGATGCGGTTCCACTTACGTTCAAAAGCTAACGTCCGGGGCTTCGATTTGATATATAATTCATTATAGTGGTCATATAGATAGGCGACGCGAACGCGCCCTCCATGTGAATCTCATTCCGCGCGGACGCGTGGATGACGCCTCCGCGTCACTTTGCCGCGACCTGTACGGACCAGATTTCACAATCAGCAATTTCTGGGCTGTTTCTGACCCAATTTTTGGCCCGGAAAACACAGATTAGAGGCTATAAAGTGGGGAAATGCATCCATTCACGAGGATGCTTTTCATAATTCACAATTTTAGGTTTTAGATATAGTTTTTAGAGAGGGAGGCTCTCTCCTCTCTCTTAGGATTAGAATTTAATTTAGGATTAGGATTTTTAGAAATTAGAATTTATCTCATCTTCATATCAGGTTCAATATTCCTTTATTTTGACTTCTCTTCTACTTTGAGATATTTTAATGCTTTTATTTGTATTTGATTTATGTTGCCCAATTGGCTTATGAATATTGTCCATGTTAGATTTTATTGCTTTGAATGTATGTTATTTGAGGGAATCCAGATATTTATGATTTTAATTTAGCTTTTTATATTGTTGGCTTTAATTGATTAACTGGAAGCTCTTGAGTTACCAACTATTCATGATTGATTGTTATGTCGGCTAATTAATTGGAATTCCACTAACTCTAGTCTTTCCTTAGCATTTGGCTAGGACTTGAGAAATCTAACCAATTAGTTCACTTGACTTTCCCTTGCTTACGCAAAGGTTAACTAAGTGGCATTAACTTCCATTCTTATAGGAGTAACTAGGATAGGACTTCCGAATTTTCATATCTTGCCAAGAGTTTATTTTATAGTTATTTATTTATTTTAATTGTCATTTGAATTACTTGTCATACTTCTTCCTTATTTCCAAAACCCCCAATTTTACCTGTTTCATAGCCAATAATAAGAACATACCTCCCTGCAATTTCTTGAGAAGACGACCTGAGGTTTGAATACTCGGTTATCAATTTCAAAAGGGTTTGTTACTTGTGACAACCAAACGTTTGTAAGAAAGGTTGATTGCTTGGTTTAGTAACTATACTTACAACGAGAGTTTACTATAACTTCTAAACCATCAATTTTCAGTTCTTCAAAATGGCGCCGTTGCCGGGGAATTGCAAACGTGTGCCTTATTATTGGTTGATTGCTTGGTTTAGTAACTATACTTACAACGAGAGTTTACTATAACTTCTAAACCATCAATTTTCAGTTCTTCAGCCCATCACTAAGAAAAGGATAGAGCAAACAAGAGAGCCCACTCATGAAACCCAAGAGACGCATGAGGAAGCTTATCACTAAGAAATCTCGGAGATGCCTTAAGGGATGCAGTTTCCTCCCAACAACTATTGGGAACAACTCAACACTTCCTT
Organism: Arachis hypogaea; assembly: GCF_003086295.3. Lineage (NCBI taxonomy): Eukaryota > Viridiplantae > Streptophyta > Magnoliopsida > Fabales > Fabaceae > Arachis > Arachis hypogaea. The sequence continues at coordinate 39,271,850 of NC_092045.1, read as the reverse complement.
AGAAGATTTGAGTTACAATGTGGATCAATTAAGGGTGGAACATCAAGAGCACTCCATCATTCTCCATGAAATTAGAGAAGATCAAAGTGCAATAAGGGAGGAGCAACAAAGACAAGGAAGGGACATAGAAGAGCTTAAGGACATCATTGGTCCTTCAAGAAGAAGACGCCACTAAGGTGGATTCATTCCTTGTTCTTATTTTTTCTATTTTTTTCATTTTTTTATCTATGTTTTGTGTCTCTACTTCATGATCATTAGTATGTAGTAACTATGTCTTAAAGCTATAAATAAATTCCATAAATCTTTCACCTCTCTTAAATGAAAAATGTTTTTAATTCAAAAGAACAAGAAGTACATAAATTTCGAAAATTGTCCTTGAATTTAGTTTATTTATATTGATGTGGTGACAATACTTTTTGTTTTCTGAATGAATGCTTAAACAGTGCAAATTTTTGATCATGTTGTTTATGAATGTTAAAAATTGTTGGCTCTTGAAAGAATGATGAACAAAGAGAAATGCTATTGATAATCTGAAAAATCATGAAAATTGATTCTTGAAACAAGAAAAAGCAGTGAAAAAGCAAAAGCTTATGAAAAAAAATGGCAAAAAAAAAATTTAGAAAGAAAAAGAAAAAGCAAGCAGAAAAAGCCAATAGCCCTTAAAACCAAAAGGCAAGGGTAAAAAGAATCCAAGGCTTTGAGCATCAATGGATAGGAGGGCCCAAGGAAATAAAATCCAGGCCTAAGCGGCTAAATCAAGTTGTCCCTAACCATGTGCTTGTGGCATGCAGGTCCAAGTGAAAAGCTTGAGACTGAGTGGTTAAAGTCGTGATCCAAAGCAAAAAGAGTGTGCTTAAGAGCTCTGGACACCTCTAACTGGGGACTCTAGCAAAGCTGAGTCACAATCTAAAAAGTTTCACCCAGTCATGTGTCTGTGGCATTTATGTATCCGGTGGTAATACTGGAAAACAAAATGCTTAGGGCCACGGCCAAGACTCATAAAAGTAGCTGTGCTCAAGAATCAACAAACTTAACTAGGAGAATCAATAACACTATCTGAAATTCTAAGTCCCTAGAGATGCCAATCATTCTAAACTTCAAGGGAAAAAGTGAGATGTCAAAACTGTTCAGAGGCAAAAAGCTACAAGTCTCGCTCATCTAATTAGAATTAATATTCATTGATATTTTGGGGATTTATAGTATATTCTCTTCTTTTTATCCATTTTGATTTTCAGTTGCTTGGGGACAAGCAACAATTTAAGTTTGGTGTTGTGATGAGCGGATAATTTATACGCTTTTTGGCATTGTTTTTAGGTAGTTTTTGTATGATCTAGTTACTTTTAGGGATGTTTTCATTAGTTTTTATGTTAAATTCACATTTCTGGACTTTACTATGAGTTTGTGTGTTTTTCTGTGATTTCAGGTATTTTCTGGCTGAAATTGTGGGACCTGAGCAAAACTCTTATAGGAGGCTGACAAAGGACTGCTGATGCTGTTGGAATCTGACCTCCCTGCACTCGAAATGGATTTTCTGGAGCTACAGAACTCCAAACGGCGTGCTCTCAACGGCGTTGGAAATTTGACATCCAGAGCTTTCCAGAAATACATAATAATCCATACTTTATTCGTAATTAGATGACGTAAACTGGCGCTCAACGCCAGTTCCATGCTGCATTCTGGAGTCAAACGCCAGAAACACGTCATGAACCAGAGTTGAACGCCCAAAACACGTTACAACTTGGCATTCAACTCCAAGAGAAGCCTTAGCTCGTGGATAGATCAAGCTCAGACCAAGCACACACCAAGTGGGCCCTGGAAGTGAATTTATGCATCAATTACTTACTTCTGTAAACCCTAGTAGCTAGTTTAGTATAAATAGAACTTTTTACTAGTTTATTAGAAGTCTTTGACCATTCGGTCTTTTGACCACATCTTTGGTCTCAGATTTATTTTATTATTCATCTTAGGAGACTATTAATCACGTTTTGGGGGCTGGCCATTCGGCCATGCCTGAACCTTCATCACTTATGTATTTTCAACGGTGGAGTTTCTACACACCATAGATTAAGGGTGTGGAGCTCTGCTGTACCTCAAGTTTCAATGCAGGTTCTACTATTTTCTATTCAATTCGACTTGTTCTTATTCTAAGATATTAGTTGCACTTCAACATGATTAATGTGATGATCCATGACACTCATCATCATTCTCACCTATGAACGTGTGACTGACAACCACTTCCGTTCTACCTTAGACCGGGCGCATATCTCTTGGATTCCTTAATCAGAATCTTCATGGTATAAGCTAGAATTGATGGCGGCATTCATGGGAATCCGGAAAGTCTAACCTTGTCTGTGGTATTCCGAGTAGGATTCCGGGATTGAATGACTGTGACGAGCTTCAAACTTGCGATTGCTGGGCATGATGACAAACGCAAAAGAATCAATGGATTCTATTCCAACATGATCGAGAATCGACAGATGATTAGCCGTGCTGTGACAGAGCATTTGGACCATTTTCACTGAGAGGATGGGATGTAGCCACTGACAACGGTGATGCCCTACATACAGCTTGCCATAGAAAGGAGTGACAAAGATTGGATAAAGACAGTAGAATAGCAGAGATTCAGAAGGAACACAGCACCTCCATACACCTATCTGAAATTCCCACCATTGGATTACATGAGTAACTTTATCTTTATTTTCTATTTAATTTATTATTATTATTAGAAAAACCAATAATCTCTTAAATTAGTTATATCCGCCTGTTCATACCCTGGGTCGAGCTGACCGACCCGGGATGTTTAGCGACAAGGCGACCGACCTCTTCAGGTCAGACTATTCGACCTCTTCTCAAAGAGCTCATCCAAATCGACAGAAAAGCCCAATAAAGGGCCCAAATAGAGGAACACGACCCAAGTCCAGAGGCAATCCCAGCCTACAGAGATAAAGGCGGTTCCGTTGAAGATAAGCTGACCTCACCCAAAGATAAGATAAGATAAGATAACTAACTTATCTTATCTAGAAAGGTCACTTCTCACCATTATAAATACACTGGAGCACCCAGGTATAACTCATACTCTGATTCTACTCAATACCTGCTTAATACCCTTGCTAACTTAAGCATCGGAGTCCCTTGCAGGTACCCCCCACCCTTCGGTGACAAAGGATCAGCAGCACATTCAGTCCAACAAGTCAGACGCACTAGCTCCGGCAACTATTCACCAGCCGGACACATCAGTTCCGACCAGCACAGAAGATCTCGTTCGAGATCGACCTACAATTTCAGGTAACCCTCGGAACATTGGCGCCGTTACCGGGGACCTGGAAATCATCCCATCACCATGGCGGACGACCATGACAACGACCACAATTCAGGTCTGGAGGATTGGACACCACACAAAAACGCGGATATCACGCTACAAAACACTCCGGAAACCAACAAAGACAAAGACTCACCAAATTCAGGGTCAGTAGAAACGCTCCTGGATCGCCTAAAACAACTGGAAAAAGAAACCCAACAACAACGGGAAATTGGAAAAGATCTCCAAAGAGAAGTGCGGCGACGTCGGGAGTTGGAAGAAAAACTACAGCAATTGGAAGCCGATCTCAAATCAAAAGCCCCGCGGGCTAATCTCGAGGAAAATTCACGCAAAGAGCAAGACCCGTTCACCAGGGAAATCATGAAAACCAAAATTCCAAAAGACTTCAAACTCCCGGATATGACCCTGTATGATGGCACCACGGATCCCAACCACCATCTCAGCAACTTCAGAAGTAGAATGTACCTCACTAACGCCCCAGATGCTGTTCGCTGCAAGGCTTTTCCAACAACTCTCACAAAGACAGCGATCTGATGGTTTGACAGCCTACCCCTGAAGTCTATCTCAAGCTTTAATGAGTTAGCTACAAAATTCCTGGCCAGATTCTCCATTCAGAAAGATAAAGTCAAGCACACCCCCAATTTACTAGGGATCAAACAAGGAGATCGGGAGAGCCTCCGCAACTACATGGAGAGATTCAACAAAACATGTATGGACATACAAGGTTTACCAACGGAGGCCGCCATTATGGGACTCATCAATGGCCTACGAGAGGGACCGTTCAGCCAATCTATCTCAAAAAAGTACCCGACCTCCTTAGACGAAGTATAGGAATGAGCAGAAAAATACATCAACATGGAAGAAAACGCTCGGTTAGGAGAAATCTCAAAATCAGGGGCCTCCTACCAAGACAGAGACAAGGAATCCAAAAGAAAAGAAGATCGACAAGGGGAGAAAATAAAAAATACCATAAATTTCACTCCTCTCAGGGCATCCCTGGTTGAGATATACAAAGAAGTCTGCCATACAGAAAAAATCCCTCCAGCACGGCCACTCAAAGGCAAAAGGGGAGGAGGAAACCAGAAGGAATATTGTGAATACCATCGAGTCTGAGGACACTCCACAAATGAATGCTTCGACTTAAAAAATATCATAGAAAAATTTGTGAGAGAAGGAAAATTAGATCGATTCCTGGCCACCCGAGATGATGATCAAAGAAAGAGACGAAGGGATGAAGATACCGAACGAACAGAACGATCACCTCAGACACCAGAAAGACATGTCCACATGATACACGGCGGATTCACAGCAGGTGGGATCTCCAAATCCTCTCGCAAAAGATATCTCAAAGAAGTATATCATGTCGAAGGAGAGGAGAAAGCACTCAACATTCCGGCAATTACATTCACTAAAGAGGACGCATCCGGCATCATCACAGGACACGATGATCCCATGGTTATCACCATCATATTGGCAAACGCCAACCTACACCGCACCTTAATAGACCAAAGGAGTTCTGCCGACATCTTATTCAAAATAGCCTTTGATAAACTCGGCTTGGAAGAAAAAGAACTTAAAGCATATCCAAACAGCCTGTTTGGGCTAGGAGATACCCCGGTTCGACCACTCGGATACATACCACTACATACAACCTTCGGAAAAGGGGACCAATCCAGGACCCTCAAAATAGACTACATCGTAGTCGATGTAAGTTTAGCTTACAATGCTCTCATAGGACGGACAACACTCAACCAACTTGGCGCAATAGTCTCGACCCCACACCTATGTATGAGGTTCCCAACCCCAAAAGGGATAGCCACGGTAAAAGCAGACCAGAAGATGGCACGTCGCTGTTATAACGAAAGCCTAAACCTCAGAAGCAAAGGAGAAGAGTTCCACACAATCGAGCTGGGCGGAGTTCATCGACGAGAAGAACCTCGTCCCCAGCCAGAAGGCGAGATAGAAAAGATTCAGATCGGGGACACCTCGGAAAAAACAACCAATATCGGCACAATCCTAAAAATAGATTTAAAAGAATTACTAATACAATTCTTGCGAGATAACGTCGTTCTCTTCACGTGGAAAGCCGCAGACATGCCAGGCATAGACCCTAAGATAATGTGTCATAAGTTGGCAGTCTATCCAGGATCTCGACCGGTGCAACAGAGACGAAGAAAACTTGGGCCAGAGCGATCCCAAGCTGTGGACGAGCAAGTACAGGCACTACTGGAAGCCGGATTCATAAGAGAAGTCAAATACCCGCTATGGCTAGTGATAAACCCCATTTGTAGGGTTTATCTTATAGTGATTTTTGGGGATTTTATCACATTTTACCCACATTTATTCAATGAAATAGTATGGTTTTCTATATTCTCCTTTAATTGCTTGAATGTGAAAACATGCTTTTTTAGGTCTTAAAATAGCTAAATTTAATTCACCTTGATTCTATTATATGCCTTGATATGTTTGTTAAGTGATTTTAGATTTAGGAGGCAAAGATTGGATCAAGGGAATGAAGAAAAAGCATGAAAAGTTGGAGAACTCATGAAGAAATGATGGAACCAAAAAGCTGTCAAGCCGACCTCTTCGCACTTAATTGATCATAACTTGAGCTACAGAGGTCCAATTGATGCGGTTCCAGGTGGGTTGGAAAGCTAACATCCGGGGCTTCAAAACGATATAAGATTTGCCATAGTTGCATCACGCATAGGGGTGTGCACGCGTACGGTACGCGGACACGCCGATGGTGGCACATGACCCACTTAATGCAATACGTGGCCAGCGATTTTAGAAGCCTTGTGGGCCCAATCCAACTCATTTTCGATGCTATTTAAGCCAAGGATTGAAGAGGAATCAACATACTTTTGATCATTAGTCATAGTTTAGTTTTAGAAGTAGTTAGAGTTAGAGAGAGAAGCTCTCTCTTCTCTCTAGAATTAGGATTAGGAATTAGGGTTAGATTAGGATCTCATAGTTCTAGGTTTAATTCAAGTCTCCTTCTACTTCTACCTTCAATTGATGATTGCTACACTTTGGTTCTTCTTTCTATCCCTATCCTCTTGTTGTAATTTCTCTTATTTTATTTCTAGGTTTTGTAATTGAGATACTCTTGTTCTCTTTGTTTTCTTTTAATAATGCAATTTGAGGTAGTTCATGATAATTGTGATTTCCTTGATTGTTGTTGTTAATTCTTTGTATTCAGTTGTAGTTAGAATTCATTCTTGTTGTGATTTACTATACTTTTCTTTTGTGCTTTCCAAGTGTTTGATTAAATGCTTGGAAGAATGTTAGACTAGAATTTTATGTTCTTGGCTTGAGAAGGTAATTTAGGATTTCTTGAGTCACTAGTGTCCAATTGATTGATAGTTGATAGCCATTAACTCTAGCCTTCATTAATCCAATTAGTGGAAAGTTAGGATTTATGGACTAGGATTGATATAACTCACTTGACTTTCCTTTGTTAATTGATTTAAGGATGACTAAGTGGGATTAATCATTGCAACTACCATACTTGTGGCTAATGATAATGATGAAGACCCTTGACAACCAAACCTTGCCAAGACCATTTTGTTAATACAATTTCATTACCATTTACTATTCATTTTTCTCATCTAAAACCCCGAAATAAATAAATCCATAACCAATAACAAGAACACTACCCTGCAAGTCCTTTGAGAGACGACCCGAGGTTTAAATACTTCGGTTTATAGATTTTAGGGGTTTGTACTTGTGACAAACAAATTTTTGTATGAAAGGATTATTGTTGGTTTAGAGACTATACTTTACAACGAGATTTCATTAGTGAAATTCTAAACCGTCAAAAATCCAATCATCAGCTAGCCAACGTTGTCTTGGTGAAAAAATCAAATGGAAAGTGGCGAATGTGCACCGATTACACCGATCTCAACAAGGCTTGTCCAAAAGATCCATACCCACTCCCAAGTATTGATGCTCTAGTAGATGCTTCCTCCGGATACAAATATCTCTCGTTTATGGACGCATATTCGGGGTACAATCAAATCCCCATGTATCCACCAGATCAAGAAAAGACCTCGTTCCTAACACCAAAAGCAAACTACTGCTACATCGTGATGCCTTTCGGTCTCAAGAACGCAGGAGCTACTTATCAAAGGCTAATAAATAAAGTCTTCTCAGATCACATCGGAAAAATCATGGAAGTTTATGTGGATGACATGTTGATAAAGACACAAAGCGAAGATACATTATTATCCGACCTGACTCAGGTGTTTTACACTATAAGGAAGCACAACATGCGGCTCAATCCCGCAAAATGCACCTTCGCAGTAGAAGCAGGCAAATTCTTGGGCTTCACGCTCACACAAAGGGGAATTGAAGCAAATCCAGACAAATGTCAAGCCATACTCAACATGAAGAGCCCAACCTGTGTCAAAGAAGTTCAATAACTCAACGGGAGGTTGGCCGCCCTATCCCGATTCTTAGCAGGAGCTGCGATAAGATCCCTCCCTTTCTATGCTACTTTAAGAAAGGGAAAACAGTTCGAATAGATGACAGAATGTGAGCAAGCCTTTCAAGACTTCAAGGAGTTCTTACGATGACCACCTATCCTATCTCGACCACAAGAAGGAGAACCGCTCATATTATATCTCGCAGTAGGGAGCCGGGCAATAGCCTCAGCACTAGTCAGAGAAGACGAACATGGGAAACAACCCGTCTACTTCATTAGCAAAGAGCTACAGGGATCCGAGCTGAACTACCAGAAAATAGAAAAATTTGCCTATACCCTCATTCTAACATCTCGATGACTCCGCCCGTACTTCCAGGCTCACACCATTAAGGTTCAAACTAACCAGCCCATAAAAGGAATATTGTAGAAAATAGATCTGGCAGGCAGAATCCTACAATGGGCAGTCGAGTTGTCAGAGTTTGACCTCCAATATGAAGCTCGGACGGCCATCAAATCACAGTATCTGGCCGACTTTATCGCAGAATTCACAGATGCCCTAGAAACCCCCACAGAATGGAATCTTTACGTGGACGGTTCTTCAAATAAAACTGGAAGCAGCACAGGCGTAATAATAGAAAGCGACCAAGGAACCCAAGTTGAGCTCTCCCTCAAATTTGGGTTCCTGGCCTCAAATAACCAGGCAGAATATGAAGCATTATTAGCTGGTTTGAAGCTGGCTAAAGAGGTCGGAGCTCAAAACACTCAACATTTACAGTGATTCACAAGTGGTCACATCAGAAGTAACAGGGGGCTACCAAGCCAAAGATCCTACCATGAAAAAATATTTGGATAAAACCAAGGAACAAGTCGGACAAATTAGGGAGTATAAAATCTGCCACATACCCCGCGAACAAAATGCCCGAGCTGATGCACTCTCAAAACTAGCTAGCACCAAACCAGGGGGCAACAATAGGAGCCTCATCCAGGAAATGTTGCAAAACCCGTCAATCTCGGAAGAAGAAAATGTCCTGACTATAACAAGCCAGGACCAAGGATGGATGACCCCCATAGTCAACTACCTCAAAACAGGAACGCTCCCCATAGAAGAAAAGGAGACAAAGAGGTTAAAAAGGGAGGCACAGTACTACACCATCATAAACAACATCCTGTACAAAAGAGGAATCTCAACACCTTTACTAAAATGTGTGCCGACCTCCAACACAAGGGAAGTGCTAGAAGAAATACACGACGGCATTTGTGGCAATCATCTCGGAGCACGAGCTCTCACCAAAAAAGTACTCCGGGCGGGATTTTATTGGCCAACTCTACAGAAAGAAGCTATAAAATTTGTAAAGACATGTCCACCATGTTAGAAACATGCCAACTTTCACCTCGCCCCGCCAGAAGAGCTCATTAGCGTGATCTCGCCTTGGCCGTTTGCAAAATGGGGACTCGATCTTCTCGGCCCCTTCCCACAGGGATCAGGACAAGTTAAATTCCTCATAGTAGGGGTAGATTACTTTACAAAGTGGATCAAGGCAGAGCCCCTAGCCAATGCCACCGCTTAGAGAAGCCGGAAATTCTTATATAGAAACATTGTCACAAGGTTCAGGGTTCCATATTCAATAACCACAGACAATGGCACTCAATTCACAGATGCAGGCGTCAAAAAACTAGTAGCTGACTTGAATATAAAGCACCAGTACACCTCTGTCGAACATCCACAAGCCAATGGATAGGCCGAAGCCGCCAACAAATTTATATTGGCAGGGGTTAAAACGAAGACTGCAAGATGCAAAGGGAGCCTGGGCAGAGGAGCTTCCACAGGTTCTATGGGCATATCGAACGACGCCACATTCGACCACAAAGGAATCCCCTTTCCGATTAGCATACGAAATGGAGGCAATGATTCCGGTAGAAATTGAAGAAGGATCGCATAGAGTAGTCCATTATAATGAGGGAGCAAACTCCCAACTTCAGAGGGAAGAACTCGACCTACTACCTGAAATTCAGGAAAGAGCTCGGATTAGAGAAGAAGCTCTAAAATGTCGAATGGCTTCTAGATATAATCAAAGGGTAGTACTAAGAAGTTTCGCTGAGAACGATCTCATCTTAATCTAAAATGACATTGGAACAACTCGGCTCAGAGAAGGGAAGTTGGCAGCAAACTGGAAAGGACCCTACCGAGTCATAGAAGTACTTGGGAAGGGCTACTACCGACTGTCCGAACTCGATGGACGAGAGCTTCCCAGATCATGGCACGCCTGCAACCTAAGAAGGTACTACAGCTAGAAAAGGCAACGGATCTCACTAGTGGATGTGCTCTTTTTCCTGAAAAGGTTTTTTAATGAGGCACCATGTTGAGATCTAGGTCATGCCCGACTTAAAGGGATAAGAAAATTCCCACATGTATATATTTGCATTTTTTCTTTGAATAAAGTCTATTTAGATATTCTACAAAGAATCCAAGACGCATTAATCTGAAGTATTCATCGTCCGATTATAAAGCGACAGGTCGGCAGAAAGTGAAAAACAATTTCACTGCACAACCACGATAAAGATAAATCGTCCGATAAAGGTGAAAACGCGATTCACCCAAAGGACGATCTAAAGATGCCAACCACTTTCTACAAATTGGCAAAGGTGAACACAGAATAATGTAAGAAGTTATCGAAAGCAATCCAAAAAAGAACCTGACGAGGTCTTACGGATAGCTAAAATAATAACTTAAAGGTTGGCCGACGCTCACAAGTCGGACCAAGTCAACCCAAGTTATAAGTAAACCCTGGAAAGAGGTCTGGCCAACCCTATTAAAGAGGATTACTTTAACTTAGAAGGGCCTGACATAACAAAGTCAGCCCAAAATAAAATGTTATACAAGTAGTCCTGAAAGAGATTTGACAAAGATCCAAGAAAGAGGACTACAAAAAATAACTTAAAGGAGACCGACATAACCAAGTCGGACTCCTACCACTAAAAAGTTATACAAGTAGTCCCTGAAAGAGATTTGACAAAGATCCAAGAAAGAGGACTACAAAAAATAACTTAAAGGAGACCGACATAACCAAGTCGGACTCCTACCACTAAAAAGTTATACAAGTAGTCCCTGAAAGAGATCTGACAAATATCCAAGAAAGAGGACTACAAAAAATAATTTAAAGGAGACCGACATAACCAAGTCGGACTCCTACCACTAAAAAGTTATACAAGTAGTCCCTGAAAAAGATCTGACAAAGATCCAAGAAAGAGGATTACAAAAAATAACTTAATGGAGACCGACATAGCCATGTCGGACTCCTACCACTAAAAAGTTATTAAAGTAATCCCTGAAAGAGACCTGACAAAGGTCCAAGAAAGAGGATTATAGAAATAACTTAAAGGGGGACCAGCGCAAAAGAACCACCAAAAAACAAGCTGGACCCATAAGTCACAACCTCAAAGGATCCAAGCTACAGACAATAAAGCAAAGCAATCCGAGGAGGTCGAGATACAAGATTTCAAACGTCAGTAGAAAACTGAAAAGATGCCAAGTCAAAAAACTACCTCTATTACTCCACAAAAGTTATAAGGCCCCGGAACAGCGGCCATCAACACCTGCTAAAAATAGCGAGCTACTTTTTGTTTTTCAAAATAAAGTTGCTAAAACAAGCAACTAGAAACCGTCAGCAAAACAAACAAAGTTTTAAAAAGCCCACAAGCCGGGCCAACTACATAAATATCTAGAAAGAGATCAGCAAGCATCAGGAGCCTTCTTGGCATCATCAGGATAAGGAGAAGGAGGACGAGTCTGAATAGGCACGGCAGCTATAGTCCCATCCTCCCGGTTCAGAACCTGGCAATCCGAATCAGGTGCAACCGGAGGAACAGAAGAGGTCGACACTTTGGCAGAGGACACAGGAGGAGGATCAGCATCATCATCACTATCGTCATCAGGGACAATCTTGCCATCCTTAACAACATTATCCAGGCTGAAAGGGGTGAGATCGGCCTCGGGAGCAATGACCCGAACTTGCTCCTTCAAGTTCTCGTAAGCAGCAGTCACGCTGCCAACGCGATGACCTTGGAGCTCAGAATAATCTTCCCGGGCATTGTTCAACTTGTCCCTCAGGCGCATCACCTCCCGATAAGTCGTAACGTAACTCTCCTTATGCATCAAGGCCGTGTCCTCGGCCAATCTCAAAGAAGCTGCCAGTGAAAGGGAACTCGCCTTCTCATTCTCTGGATCCTTCTCCAACTTGGTCACCTTTAATTCAAGCTCCTCCTTCAGCCCCTTCATCAGGTCAAACTCCTGCTTTGCCTCCTCCATAAATGCTTTGGTAGCATGGAGAGGAAGATTCTGAGCAGTCCGATGTATAGCAGCTGACATATATGCCATCTTTACATGATTTCGGGCCATAAACTCCAGATGATGAAGAATGGACACATCATCCATGGAGATGGTACCATAGGGCCCGATTTGTTGATCTACAAACTTAATGGCATTAAAATCAGGGGCATTGAGGTCGAAGGGCTCAGCCATCTTTTGCTTCTTACTTGGAGGGGCAGTAGATGGAGCGACAGAAGTAGGGTGAGGATCCACCAAGCGGACCCGAGGTGTTGGGATCACCTTCTTCACCCTGGGGGAACTCGTCACTGATGGCTTCTCGCGTACTTGGGAGGACCCCTCTCCAGCCGTCTTGGCAGCAATATTTCTGGTAGCAGTCGCCTTCTGCGCCCTCTTAAAAGCTCTCATAGATTCGTTGTTCTTCATTTCCTCTGCAAATAAAACAGAAAGTTAAGCTACAAGTCGGACAAGTCGGAAGGACAGCTACAAGCAATATAAACAGATAAAAAAGGAAACACAAAATACCCAGCTCAGTTTGAAGAAGAGAGGGATTGCCTCATCCAACATTTCCCACATATATCGGGATACCCTCACATCCTTTTGCCATTCCAAGGGAAAAGTAGGCTCGTCATTTTCATCCAGAAAGAAGGGCCGAGCTCCTTCAACAGCTCGAACCTTGAAAAAGTAGTTTTTAAAATCACAGAATGACTCGTCAAACATGGAAAAGACCTTCTTTCCCTGGGTAGAGTGGAAGGAGACCCAAGCTGCCTTCTTTTTTACCACTCTGGGCTTAGTCAAGACAAACAGATTGAAAAAGAGAGATTGGGAAGCAGGGATACCAAAATCATTGCACAAAAATTGAAAAATATTTATGAAATCCCAGGAATTAGGGTGAAGTTGAGAGGGGGCAATATTACAAGACCATAGCAGGACGGTTTCAAATTTAGTATAAGGAAGGGTAATACCCAGCGGACCAAAGAAAAAGTCATAAACATAGAAGAAAGGGCGATCATCAACAACCCGAGTAGAGAAGCAGACTCTCTCTTCGGAGGAGGGAGGGATAAGTTCATAGTTCTTCTCATCATCTGGATTACTACAGACCCTATGAAACTGCCTAAGCTGCGCGCAAAACTCGGAATCAACCAAGGAGACACACATAAAGACTATTGAGTCCACCCAATCAGCCATGCCCTCAGGAACCCGGGAAGGCATCTCTACAACGTTATTGCGAGAAGACATGAGGCCAACTAAATCTTACAATAAGAAAAGAAGATTGGATTACTAAAAAAGCATCTCGAACAAGGGGCAAAAACAACTTGACGGACGAACAAAAAAGGAAAACCCCAAGATTCAAACCAAAATCCTGGGGCATCCTTTGGAGGCAATAACAAAGCAAAGATTCAAGAAATTTCTACAGCTCACGCCCCGGCACTCATCAGAAAGAAAATAAAGTCCCAAAAGAAATAAAGGAAGTAAAAACAAAAACACAAAGTCACCACCTTCCTACAGTCTATCAGCAAAAAGCATTGTCAAACATCAAAAATGCCAAGCAAAAATCATCATCAAAGGTGCAACCAGAAGTGGCGACAACATGCAAAAGCCCTAAGAAAAGACTCAAGCAACGAAAAAAGCAAAAGACTCGCACCAAAAAACGAAGAAATTCCAGAACACGCAAACAATTAGGCATGGTAAAAACAGAAAGATCCCAACTTTCTCTGAGCAAAATTCAAACTTTCTACCGACATATAAAGGGAGCAGAGGAAGAAAAATCGAACCTGGAGAAATAGAAGAAAAACTTTGAAGTGGAAGAATGCAAAGACAGAAGGAGAAAATCTGGAATCAGCCCTCTTCCGAAAACACAGTAGCAGAACAGACGTCGCAAAGAAGAAACTACAAACTCTGGGCAAGAAACAGAAAGTGAGAGAGTAAAGGGAGAAGTTACGAAAAAGAGCAAAGAAGAGAAACCGGTTTTTGATTGAGAAATTCAAAATAAAAGCCAAGAGAAAAAACGGGGCAATTAATACCAATTAATGAAGGTATTAAACCCCCCACGTTCCCAAGAACAAAGCGCTGGTATAAAAGCGCGCGCTTTTAGAGGAAAACGTTATACATTCAATCTACAAAAGAAGAAATCGACAAAATGCTTGAACTCGGTTTCACTAAAAGAACCGACGTCAAAAGACTCGACCTCAAACAAGCAGGGGCACTGTTCATACCCTAGGTCGAGCTGACCGACTGACGATTGGATTTTTGACGGTTTAGAATTTCTCAAATAAAATCCCGTTGTAAAGTATAGTTTCCAAACCAAACAATAATCCTTTCATACAAAAAGTTGTTTGTCACTAGTACAAACCCCTAAATTTATAAACCGAAGTATTGGACCTCGGGTCGTTCTCCCTAGGGTTTACAATAAAGTGTCTTGTTATTGGTTGTGAGTTATTTTGGGGTTTTTTTTGAGATTATAGACAAGAATTATAAATGGCAAGGGAAATAACCTAATAACTAATAAAGCTCTTGGCAAGATATGAGAACTAGAAGTCCTATCCTAGTTATCCTCCTCAATTGTGATAACAAATTATCCATTACTCCCACTTGGTTAACCTCTAACCATGGAGGAAAGTCAAGCGGATGAATCAATTTGATTCCTCAAGTCCTAATCAACTCCTAAGGGAAAGACTAGCTTTAGAGGTATTCAAATCAATTAGCAACTTCTAATTATCAATCAACAAGGGAATTAGATAACTCAAGAGTCACTAATTACTCTACCTAGGCCAAGAGGAACAAAACTTACACTAAAACCCAACCAAGCATTTCATCAAACACTTGGAAGGCATAAAAGAAAAGCATAGTAAATTGGTAACGAGAATAGAATCTAACTACAATTATTGCAAAGAGTTAACAACAACAATCAAGTAAATCACAATTATCATGAATTACCTCAAATTGCATTATTGAAGGGAAACAAAGGAACAACAATCTATCCAAAACAAAATGAAGAATTACAATTGTTAAAGCATATAACTAGAAAGAGAGAGATGAGAAGATTAAGAATTGATAAAGGAAAATTGAATCAAAGCATGAATTAAACCTAGATCTAAGAAGAGAGATTAACCTAAACCTAATCCTAATTCTAGAGAGAAGTGAGAGCTTCTCTCTCTAGAAACTAACTCTAAACTAATCCTAGTGAGTGTGCATTATTTCCTAATTGATTCTCTAGTGCCTTCCCCTTAATCCTTCATCCTTATATTCCTCTTCCTTAGCATTTGGCGCCAAAATGGGTTCAGAAAACCCTCTCAAATCGCCAGGCACGTGGTGCATTAGTGAGGTCATGTGCCATCATCGGCGCGTACGCGCACGGTACGCGTGCGCGTCCTTGGCTTGTTTCGCAATGTGCGCGCGAGCGCCTTGTGCGCGTGCGCATGCATAGCCGACTTTGCTTCTTTGACTTTTTATGCTTCTCTCCACTTGTATGCTTCCTTCCTTGCTTCCTTTGATCCATGCCTAGCCTATTTCAATCCTGAGATTACTAGCAAACACATCAAGGCATCTTATGGAATCAAAGAGAAACTAGAATTCATCAAAACAAGGCTTAAAAAGCATGTTTTTACACTTAAGCATGAATATGGGAGAGATAACAAAACCATGCTAATTCCTAGGCTAAATGTGACGAAAGGTTATCAAAATATTCTAAATTCAATGCAAAACAAACCGTCAAATTGGGGTTTGTCAACCTCCCCACACTTAAGCCTTAGCATGTCCTCATGCTAAATTAAGAAGGAACTAAGGGTAATAACATTTATTGAATGCAACTAAACTTTATGACTCCTATCTAAAGGCAACTATCTAAACAAATGGAAATGCTTAGTTCAAACAAATCAATTCCCCAAGAGACATGTATAGGCACAAGAGCTAGGCATATAGGAACTAAGTCCAAACCGCAATTGTATTGAATTGTCAAAAAGAGTTCAAACTTGCAAGAATATAGATAATATGGGTGAACACATGTAATTGAACTTTTGAACCCTCACCGGATGTGTATCCGCTCTATTCACTCAAGTATTTAGGGGTCAATCCACTCAATTCTCCTCTAATCAAGCTTTCCAAAATTTGATTTTCTTCTAACAATCAACACTTATTCAATGCATGCATACATTCATCATGAGGTCTTTCATTTAGGTTGTAATGGGGTTAGGGTCAAGGTAGGATCATTTATGGTTAAGTGGACTAGGATTTGAATCTTTGATTAGCATAGACTTCCCCACCTAACTATATAATGACCTATACAAAATCGAACTATTCTAACTACCCATTCTTCACTTTTTCTTACATATTCATGCATCCTTATTTGATTCATAACACTTATGCATTGATTCCTTTTTATTGACTTCACTTTGGGGCATTTTGTCCCCTCTTTACTATTTTTCCTTCTTTTTCCATATACAATTTTTTTTCTTTTCTTCTTTTGTTTTTCTCATTTTCACTTTTATTTCTCTCTTTCTTTTTTTCTTTTCATTTCTTTTTCTTTTGTCAAGCTATATACAAGAACATCAATGCATAAGGTCTATTCATTTAATCAATACATGAGTATGTACCCAATTCCTAAACATGAAAATGTACTACCCCTTTTATCCCATCCAATGTTCCCAAGCCTCACCAACTTTGAATAACAAACGCTCTCACTAGCCTAGGCTAATCAAAGATCCAAACAAGGACTTTTGTTGGTTTTTCCGCCTTGGGCTTGTAATGTGCTAAAATAAGAACAAGTTGGTTAAACATAGGCTCAAAATTGGCCAACAATGGAGAATAAAAGGTTGGCTATTTGGGTAAGTGGGCTAATGAAGTAATGGCCTCAATCATATAAATGCATAAATACAAGGGATAAATGGACATATAGAATCAAGCAAATCAAGGATTACAATCATAGAAAGAGAACAATTTCACACAATAATGGAAAATAAGTGGTTATAAAATGTAACCACATCAATAGGCTCAAGTCTCACAAGCTTGTGTTCTCAATTCAATACATGATTCACAAAGTATGTGATTCAAGCAAGTTTTACCAAAAATTTTCTTTCAATCAAATGGGTTGATGCCCTATATTTAAACTTCTTGGAAACTTTCAATGTTTGACTAGGCATTGTTGTGATTGGAAAATTCAAAGATCTTCTTAGTTCACCCTTTCCTTTTTCACTTAAAACCAATATATTATGCAAAAAGGGTGACTAAATATTTGCAATCCAAAGTATGATTTCTAATCACAACTACAAATTAAAAACAGAGATAAACAAAATGTATAAAGAAGAATCCAACTAAAGGTACGGAATCTATCATCCAAAATATCTAAAAATATCCAAAAGCATCAAAATATCTAAAATCCAAAATAAGCAATAAAAGTGTCCAAAGCAAACTAGAAATGCATCAAAATATATAAAAAGATGTGCAGAATAAGATAACTAGGCTGAAAAGTTCACCGATTCCCAAATAATGCTACCGGTGCCCTCCCCACACTTAAAACGGACGATGCTAAACCGGAGGATCAGTGGGAGGTACAACGATAGGCTCTGTCTCTGGCTGTGGGACCGGATCCTCATGAGTCTGTGGTGGCGCTGTAGTGTCAGGGGCATCCTGCTGAACTGGTGCATCCGCATCCTCCTCCTGATGATCCTGCTCATCAGAGGCCGGAGAATCGGGAAGCGGAGGTAGCTCAGCACCCAAAGAAATAAGAGCCTGGTCCATCCGGTCTAAACGGCGTCTGACATGGTGTCGCTCACGCTCTAGGAACCAGAAAAGACGCTGGACCAGGAGATAGGTAGGCTCAGGTGCTGCTGGAGGATCTGTAGATGATGAAGAAGCTGCAGCTGTAGGGGCTGATGGTGAAGGTGTCCCCACGACAGCTCTAGCCCGAGAGCGGCGTCTAGCAGGTGGTCTCTCATGCACCCAACCACCCCAGGGAATAGTAACCTCCCTGTCATCTGCATCAGGGGGTGGTGGTCGCACATCATCGTCCAGCCATGGGACCTCAGCTAGGGCCGCCATACTCGTGACCAATGTAGGAAATGGGAGTAGGTCACGAATATGCGCCCGCCACATGCACTGTCTGATAAGTCTAGGGAAAGAGACATCCTTCCCCTCCATGACACACCCAATCAGTATAAGCATCTCCATGGGGATCTCAGAAAAGTGGGTGGTAGGCAGGACTGATACGTAAAAATGAGATTTCACGTATAACCGGCAAGTATACCGGGTCGTATCAAGTAATAAAACTCACAAAGAGTGAGGTCGATCCACGGAGATTGGTAGATTAAGCAACTTTAGTTAAATGGTAGATTTAGTCAAGCAAACATAGTTTTGATTTCATGAGCATTTTGATTTTTGAACATAATAATAATTGCAAGAATTTAAATGGCAAAGAATGTAAAGAACTAGAAGAGAGAAATAAAATGAAAGTAAATAACGGAAACTTAAATTGCAAGAAACTTAAATGACATAAAAAGTAAATTGCAAGAAAATAAAGAGCTGAATTCTAAAGAGCAAAAGAGTAAATAGCAAGAAATAAAGAAACAGAATGTAAATAACAAGAATAATAAATTGCAATAGTGTAAGAGGGAATTGGGCAATGGGTATTCAAGCACTAAGAGCAAAGAAATGAGAATTAATGATAGAGAGAATCATTAGGGATCAGAGATGCAAGTTTTCATGAATTGATGTTAGTCAAATCCTTCTCAATCATGGGTATAGATCCATGGCAAGTGGGTGATTGAATCCCAATCTCTTGGTGATTCAATCTCTCTCAACATAACCAATTGCCACTCTCGTGATCTAATTGTTCATGAGAAGAGATGAGGTTCAAATCTAATCCAGCCACACAATTCCCATAATCTCAACCAAGGAGAGTTACATCTCACATACTAACCAAGGTGTATTGATTAAAGGAATTATGAAAGGATGAACTCTAAACTGAGTTATGTGGCTCATTCCTCAAATTCACCACATAATTCATATAGATTAACCCCTCTCTCGATGGTGGTTGAATCTTTGAAGAACAAGAGTTCCCTCTTTAGATCAACCACTAGAATTGAGGAGGAAAAGATGAGTTCACCAATTCATTCCAACAAGCAGAGCTCTTCCCCCTAATGAAAGTGGGGTTTAGTGAATCATTGCTCCAGTTTCAACAACAATTGCCATAAATCAAAATTAAACTAAATGCCAAGAAAGATGAAGAAGAATAAAGAAAGGCTTAAAGCTTAAGAAAATGAAGAAGAGAAATTCCAAAGAAAACAAAAAATGCTCTCCGGGTATCCTCCCGGAAGTACTAAAGAATTCTCAAGTAAAAATGCTAAAAGTCTGAAAAAGTTCTAAGTGTCAAAAGTGTAAAAAAAAGTCCCTTACAAGTACACCAATCTCTTCTATTTATACTACTCCCAAAACTTCTTCAGAGATCTTCAATTTGGGTTAGCAATGTGGGCTTTCTCATTGTTGAATTCTTGGTTTAATTGAAGAAGTTGCTGGCCTTTGTGAGGAATAGGGGAAGCAGAGCAAGTTGGCAACCATTCTGGCCCATTGAGGGGCGTTATTGGCAATAACTCCAGGCTTAATGCACGTTGGCAACGTGCATGACATTTCCCTGGAAGTGAAGTTTGAGACTTGGGCGTTGCTAGCCCAAGTTGTTGCTAACAACTTGCTTTTCCTCTTCTTGGCTCTACTTTCATGCTAAATGTAGCCCAAAATTTGCGTGTCAACCTTCTGCTTCAATATAGACTATTATACATCATTGGAAAGCTCTTGATGTCTATTTTCCAATGCCACTGGAATCACCTCATTTGGACTTTCCTAGCTCAAGTTATGCTTCCTCAAAGAAGGTAAGGTCAAGCTGCCAAGTTGTTGCCAAAAACGCACCTATACTCTCAAGTTGGCAACGTGCCCGTGCCTAACCTCCCAAGGCAGGGACTTGGGGCTGGCGTTGTTGCAAAACACGCCCCCTTGCTAGCACGTTGGCAACGTGCTCGTGCCCCCCTCCAGGGCTCATCTCTAGCCTTCTTGAATTTCACTTCATGTTCTTGTTTTTAGGGCCTAAAGATGACTCTGGTTTGGCTTCAATTTTGTGCTCC
Source organism: Arachis hypogaea (assembly GCF_003086295.3). Lineage (NCBI taxonomy): Eukaryota > Viridiplantae > Streptophyta > Magnoliopsida > Fabales > Fabaceae > Arachis > Arachis hypogaea. The sequence goes on along the minus strand of NC_092045.1, from coordinate 39,251,673 downwards.
ACCATAGACTATTATATATGGTTGGAAAGCTCTGAATGTTAGCTTTCCAACGCAACTGGAAGCACTCAATTTGGATCTCTGTAGCTCATGATATCTTCCATTGAAGAGAACATGGTCAGGCTGCCTTGTTGGAGTTGTTGTGGATAACGCCCCTATATTCCAAGTTAGCAACGTGGTGCCTCTATTCTTCATCATCCAAAGCTTCCTGGCGTTGTTGCCAAACACGCCAATGCTTTCTTGAGTTGGCAACGTGCTCGAGCCTTCTTTCCTAGCTCCAGGCATTGCTTCCCACGTTGCCATTGAACACGCCCATAGAAGCTGGCGTTGGCAACGTGCTCGAGCCTTCTTCAAGGCTCTAAACATTGCTTCCCACGTTGGCAACGTGGCTGGCAAGGCTTCCTGGCGTTGGCAACGTGGCTGGCAAGGCTTCCTGGCGTTGGCAACGTGGTTGGCAAGGCCTCCTGGCATTGGCAACGTGGTTGGCAAGGCTTCCTGGCGTTGGCAACGTGGTTGGCAAGGCTTGGCGTTGGCAACTTGATTCTGGCGTTGGCAACTTGGCTGGCAGCACATTCTGGCGTTGGCAACCTGGCTGGCAGCACATTCTGGCGTTGGCAACCTGGCTGGCACCCAAGACTTGGTGCCTAGCCAAGCAACCATTTCTGGCGTTGCCAAGGAACACGCCAATGATAGTGGCGTTGGCAACGTGCTTGAGGTTGTTTCCTATGGTGCCAAAGTTGCTTGGCGTTGCCTTGAATAACGCCTATGGTTCTTGGCGTTGGCAACGCCCTCGAGCTCCTCTTCAAGGCTTAATTCTTGTTGCTTGGCGTTGCCTTGAATAACGCCAGTGAAGTAGCACGTTGGCAACGTGCTCGAGCTTCCTGGCTGGGCAAAGTTCCTTGTTTGTGTGGCGTTGCCTAGTGACACGCCTATGGTTCCTGGCGTTGGCAACGCCCTCGAAGCTCCTTCATGGCCCAAGTTCCTTGCTTGTGTGCGTTGTCCATAATAACTCACTCCTTTCTCCAAGTTAGCAACGCCAACTTCTCTTCCAAGGCTGCCTGGCGTTGCCTTAAACAACGCAGCCTATTTCTCAAGTTGGCAACGCCAACTTTGCTTCCAAGGCTGCCTGGCGTTGCCTCCAACAACGCACCACATTCCCAAGTTGGCAACGCCAACTTCTTCTTCTTGGTTGCCTGGCGTTGTCCATAAAAAGCCCCCTATTCCCAAGTTGGCAACGCCAACTTCTTCTTCTTGCCCAGCTTGCATCATTCTTGCTTCCATGCTTCCTTGTTTCATCACCTATCATCAACAAAGGAAATAGCTTCAAAGTCTTACCAATTCATACAATAAATTTCATGAGATTCATTCATACTCATTCATGTATGTATTCTTTAAATCATTTGCATGAATTTGGCTAGAATCAACATGTTCCTTGGTGTTCTCATGCATGAAGATAAAACTCATAAAAGGACTTGTTTATTTAGAGAAAATGAGTGAGATTAAGCTAAAACCAACTAAACTAACTAGCTAATATAACAAATATGCAATTGCATCACAACACCAAACTTAAAGTGTTGCTTGTCCTCAAGCAAAATATAGAAACTTTGTCACAAGAATCTAAGATGTAAGACTTGAATGTTCTTCCAGAGAGTAATTTTTCATTGAGCATGTCATCCTCACTTGTGTGGTCATTAATTTATTGTAATCGAACACAACTATTCAACTTTTTCAATTGAAATGCTTGCTTCAATACTAAATTGGTTAACTTCACTAGACTTCTTCTATACCTTAGCACATGAACCTTGAACCATTCTTTCCTTGATGCTTCTCTTCTTTTTTATATTCCCCTTTTTTTTTTCATTTTAAATGAGCTCGAAATCTTGTCTTAAGGCGGCTCTTTAGCATAAGCTTTCAATCAACAATCCCAAACCAGTTGGTTCAAGTTGTTAAATGTTGAGACACTCTTAAAGATTTACTAACTCAAGCCTCTCTCCTTAACACATTCAATCACAGGCATATAACATTGAAATTTTGTTTGGATAGTGGTGTCCAGCACCTCTTTGGGTTGCTAAATGTTCTGTTATAGAGCTACTCTTGATTGTGGGTTTTCAATCGATAATCCCGAGTTAGTTAACTCAAGTTATCGGGTGATGAAGCACCCCTCGGATTTACTAGCCCAAGTATGTCTCTTAACATCAATCACCACAGACACATATCCAAATTTTGTCATTGATGCCTAGCCTTTCATTCTTTGTACTCTATTTTCTTTATTGTCAAGGTTATTTGTGCTTTTACTGATAAAGTCTTTGTGATCCTTAACCGAACTAGTCTTGTATAAGCAAGCATTCCTTTGAATTTCTTGAACATTGATTCTTTCACAATAAATGTACTAGCACTTTTCTTATGGGACAACATGATCCTTTTTAAGCTAGATTTCTCTCTGTTCTTGCTCAAACTACATCTTTTATTCCATTGACAAGTAAAAGTACTTAAGACAAGCAACCATTCCAAACTTGTGAGTAGTGATGCATGGAATGGGCAACATAAAAGATAATGCTTCAAAGAGAAAAGAAAAAAAAAATGCATCTTAGACGGTATACCATATTTCAGACATACATCTTCTTTATTTGATAAAACATAAAGAAAAACAAAGGAACTTCACCACCTTTAGTCTTCATGTCCCTTTTCCCTTGCTTGATTCTCCTTGCTTTCCTTTGCCCTTTGGATCTTCTTTCTTTTTCTTTCTTAGTTCTCCTTGTTGTTTTGTTGTTGCATCCCCCTTTGGATCTTCTTTCTTTTTCCTTCTCAGTTCTCCTTGTTGTTTTGTTGTTGTGTCCCCCTCTTCTCTTTGCCACACTCCTGAGCTTATCATTGTCTCATTTAGCCTCTGTTGATTAAATCTCACCCTCGCAAGTTCCTGCTCTTCAAATATCTTGCGAGCTTCATTAAAGGTTTTAATTTGTGGGTTGAGTAATGGGGGTGTGGAACAGAGGTAACTGAGCTTTTCTTGGGTGCATATATCATAGTCAAGTCTGTCCTTATGCCTGGCTTCCCTGAACATTCTGCTTTCATTGAACTCTTTGTGAAATGTATTATGTCTAGCATCCAACCTATGGAGAAGCTCTCTTTGCTGAGCTTGCTCTTTCCTTAGTTGAGCTTGTTCTTGTATTACTTTCTCCATGGCTTTTTCATGTTCCACAGTTGAATTGTTGATGGCTTCCTGCATCTTGGCATATTGTTCTTGTTGTAATTCCATCATGTGTGCTTGGTATTCATTTTGTTGGTTCATCCATTGAACTTGAACCCCTCTTTGTTGGTCCATCAACTGCCAAAGGTCCCTTTGTTGCTGAGCTTGTTCCTCTTGGCTTCTTTGAATTTGTGAATATTGCCCCGAGATTCCTTCCAAATCGGCTTGGAGTTGATTCATGTTCAAGGTATGAGGTTCTTCCATTTCTTGAGACTCCTCCTCTTGTCTTGCTTCTTTCCTTTTCTTCCTTCTTGCTAAAGGTTGCCTTTCCAATTGGGTTGTGGTGATGAATTCCAACCTTTCTCGAGTAAGAGGTTTTCCAACAGAGACCACATCAGTTTCTCCAAATTCTTCCAGAGGCACTCCAGCTTCTTCACATAGGCGCAGAATGGTACTAGGATATCCTAGCCAGCTGTCCTGTTTGACTTTTTGAGCTATGTCAATGATGTTCTTGGCTATAATGTCTCCAACATTGATTTCTCCTCCTTTCATTATACAATGGATCATTATTGCTCTATTCACCGTTACCTCAGAATTATTTGAAGTGGACATCAATGATCTCCTCACTATGTCATGCCATCCTTTTGCTTGAGGTATGAGATCACCTCTCCGAAGTTTGAGTGGTTGTCCATGTGAATCCAGCACCCAATCCGTGCCTACTCTGCATAAGTCACTTACCACATCCATGTATCTTGGGTCATTTTCAACCCTTTCTTCATAGCTAGCTCGTTTGAACTGTTTTGCCTTGACCTTTAGCACCCTGTTGATGGTGTCCGGGCTAAAATCAACAGTCACACCTCTTACATAACTCATGTATGGTTCTTCATCATCATATTCTCTTATTACATTAGTGTAGAACTCATGGATGAGAAGCATGCTCACTTCTTGATGTTGGTCGCAGAGAAGCTCCCATCCCCTTTTTCTGATTATTTTTTGTATTTCAGGGTATTCATCTTTTCTTAGCTTGAATGGTAACTCTGGAACGACATCTTTGCTTGACATCCAGCTGAAGATACGCTCGTTGTGTTTGGATTTGAATCTTCTTTGATCAAATTCATCTTCTCTCCTATCCCTTGATGATGAGGCCATTGAAATTCACTTGCAAGGGTTGAATCTCCCACACCAAACTTAGATGAATGCTTGTCCTCAAGCACAAGGAAAATGGTTGTGAATGGAAGAGATATATGACAACAATGTGACTTAGGCAAGCTAGAAAATGATGGTGAGGGGAGGTGGGGTGTTTCGGTTATGTGAGGGGATGTGATGCTTCAAGAGTTTTGTTGGGTAAAGATGAGGTTCAAGGCTAGAATTTGTGAAACATGGAATAGGTTGGAGGTTGAGTATGAGTTCGGGTAATGAAATGAGGTTATGGGGGTAGAAGAATGAGTGATGAAGAGTGAGGTTTGATAAATGTGGTTGAAGTATTTAAAGTGAACTTTGGTGGGGATGCATGGTTCTAGTGACATTTAAGGCTCGGTCATGGCATGGGGAGCATGCTTCCTTGTGCCCAATGCATGTTGAGTTGTTTTTCCCCATGCACAAAGTTCAAAACTCATGTGACTTCCCTTCCTTGTGTATCCGTGACCTCACTCACCAAGATTCCCCATCACTTCTTTCTTTCTTTCATTATATGCTTCCAAGATTCCCCATCACTTCTTTCTTTCTTTCCTGCAACAAAATTCCAAAAGCTTGAGATTCTTAAAGTGACATTAATAGCTAAAAACTTATGATGATATTCCTATGCAAAATTGACTAAACTAAAATTAAAATTTATGAATTGATTCCCTAATCTATTTTTTCTAGCATTAGTAATGTAAGTAAAGACACCAAACTTAGTTTGTGACTAAGTGTTCTATGGAATTAATTCCAAAGATAGCCACATAAAACTTAGTATTGTACCTACATTATATGCTATTTCACGTTTTTTTTTTAACTAAAATAAATGACTATACTTCCATAGTCTAGCATTTTCGTGTATGTATGGACACCAAACTTAGTTTGTGGCTAAGTGTTGTAGAACACACTTTTGCCATTACTTCAAGATTGGCCACACCAAACTTAGTGCCTTGCATACACCATGTACTAGTCTACTTAATCATTATTGGTTACTAAAATATGAAAATAAAAAACTCCCTGTGCATGGGTTGCCTCCCATGAAGCGCTTGTTTATTGTCCTTAGCTTGACACTGCAGCTTCTTTGCTCATGTTAAGAGTTGCACACTCTCTTCCTTGCTCCAAGGGCCACCAAAATAGTGCTTCACCCTATGTCCATTAGCTGTGAAGGTTTGTTTTGAGGCTTCATCAAGTAATTCGACATAGCCATGAGGTGATACTTTGGTGATGGTGTATGGACCAGTCCATCTAGACCTCAGCTTCCCAGGGAAGATCTTCAATCTTGAGTTGAATAACAACACCTTTTGGCCCGGTTCGAATGTTCTTTGAGATATCCTCTTATCATGCCATCTCTTTGCTCTCTCTTTGTATATTTTGGCATTTTCATATGCCTCCAATCTGAACTCCTCAAGTTCATTGAGTTGTAGCAACCTCTTCTCTCCTGCTGCTTGAGCATCTAAATTCAGAAGTTTGGTGGCCCAAAAGGCCTTATGTTCAAGCTCCACAGGGAGGTGGCATGCCTTTCCATACACCAGCTGAAATGGAGATTTTCCTATGGGTGTCTTGAAGGCTGTCCTATATGCCCAAAGTGCATCATCCAGCTTCCTGACCCAATCCTTTCTTGTTGTTCCCACAGTTTTCTCCAAGATCCTTTTTAGCTCTCTGTTGGCAAGTTCAGCTTGCCCATTGGTTTGTGGGTGATATGGTGTGGCCACTTTGTGAGTAACACCATATTTGTGGAGTAAAGAATTTAGTTGCTTGTTGCAAAAGTGGCTTCCCCCATCACTTATAAGTCCTTTGGGCACTCCAAATCTAGTGAAGATGTTCTTCTTGAGGAATTGCAAAACCACGTTGGTATCACATGTGGTGGTGGCTATTGCTTCTACCCATTTGGAGACATACTCTACTGCTACCAAGATGTATTTGAATGTGTAAGATGGAGGAAAAGGTCCCATGAAATCTATTCCCCACAGATCAAAGAGTTCCACTTCCAAAATGAACTTCTGAGGCATCTCATTTTTCTTTGACAAACCCCCTGTTCTTTGACATTAATTGCAATGGCTCACGAACTCTCTAGCATCCTTGAAGATTGAGGGCCAATAGAAACCACTTTGAAGGACCTTTGCAGCCGTTCTTTCAGCTCCAAAATGACCACCATAACTAGAGTTGTGACAATGCCATAGTATGTTCTTCATCTCATCCTCTGACACACATCTTCTTATCATTCCATCTGGGCATCTTTTGAACAAGAATGGTTCATCCCAGAAGAAGAACCTAGCCTCATGCAACAGCTTCTTAACTTGTTGTTTTGTGTACTCTTGTGGAATGATTCTTCCCGCCTTGTAGTTGGCCATGTCTGCAAACCAAGGGACATGTTGAATGTGCAAGAGGTGTTCATCTGGAAATTCTTCATTTATTGGTGGAAGGTTGTCTTGGCATGCATCTTGTGGTACCCTTGATAAGTGATCAGCAACTTGATTTTCATTGCCCTTTCTATCTTTGATCTCAATGTCAAACTCTTGTAGGAGTAGTACCCATCTGATTAGCCTTGGTTTGGCATCCTGTTTTGACATAAGATACTTAATAGCAGCATGGTCAGTATACACTAACACTTTGGATCCAATCAAATATTGTCTAAACTTATCAAAAGCATATACCACAGCTAGTAGCTCTTTCTCTATTGTGGTGTAGTTTCTTTGAGCTTCATTCAATACCTTGCTTGCATAGTAGATAACATGAAGCTTCTTTTCCTTCCTCTGCCCCAACACAGCACCGATTGCAAGGTTGCTTGCATCACACATGAGTTCAAAAGGTAGTCCCCAAGTTGGGGGTGTGATGATTGGTGCTGTGGTGAGCTTAGCCTTTAGAGTTTCAAAAGCATGTTTGCATTCATCATCAAAGATAAAAGGATTGTCTACCACCAGCAAATTGCTTAGTGGCTTTGCTATTTTGGAAAAATCTTTGATGAATCTCCTATAAAATCCAGCATGCCCCAAGAAACTTCTAACGGCTTTCACACTAGTTGGCAAAGGAAGTTTTTCTATAATTTCTACTTTTGCCTTGTCAACCTCTATACCCTTTCTTGAAATTTTATGACCAAGAACAATGCCTTCGGGTACCATGAAATGGCACTTCTCCCAATTCAAAACTAAATTGGTTTCTTGGCACCTTTTCAAGACTAGGGTAAGATGATGCAAGCAAGTATTGAAAGAGTCACCAAAAACAGAGAAATCATCCATAAAGACTTCAATAAATTTTTCTACCATGTCTGAGAAGATTGATAGCATGCACCTTTGAAAGGTAGCTGGGGCATTACACAGTCCAAATGGCATTCTCCTGTATGCAAAGACTCCAAAGGGACAAGTAAAGGAAGTCTTCTCTTGATCCATGGGCTCAACCACAATCTGGTTATACCCAGAATATCCATCAAGAAAACAGTAATAAGCATGGCCAGCCAATCTTTCAAGCATCTGGTCAATGAAAGGTAGAGGGAAGTGATCCTTTCGTGTGGCATCATTCAGCCTCCTATAGTCTATGCACATCCTCCACCCTGTCACTGTTCGTGTTGGAATAAGCTCATTCTTCTCATTAACAATGACAGTCATCCCCCCTTTCTTAGGCACTACTTGCACTGGACTGACCCATGGGCTGTCAGATATAGGGTAGATGATCCCAGCCTTACACAACTTCAGGACTTCCTTTTGAACAACCTCCTTCATTGTGGGATTCAATCTTCTTTGAGGTTGTACCACTGGTTTGGAATTCTCCTCTAGAAGTATCTTGTGCATGCATACAGCAGGGCTTATGCCTTTCAAGTCATCAATGGTCCATCCCAACGCCTCTTTGTGAGCTTTCAAAACCACAAGGAGCTTTTCTTCTTCCTCTGCATTCAATGTGGAATTGATGATCACTGGGAAGCTATCCTTCTCACCAAGGAATGCATATTTAAGATGAGGGGGTAGTGGTTTCAACTCTTGTTGTGGTGCCTCTTCTTTGGTAGCTTCACTTGGTTCCTCTGATGCTTCCAATTTGTTCTCTTCTTGTCCCTTGATGTTATGGACTTCCTCTTGTTTCATTTGGTGGTTTGTGTCAAGCACTTCTTCAACCAAAGAATCTACTACATCAATCCTCATGCAATTTTCTTTCTCAACAGGGTGTTGCATTGCTTTGAAGACATTTATGATCATTTGCTCATCATGCACTCTGAAAATCATCTCTCCCTTTTCCACATCAATGATTGTTCTAGCTGTAGCCAAAAAGGGTCTACCAAGAATGACTGAATTGTTTCCCTCTTCATCCATGTCTAGGACCACAAAATCAGCTGGGAATATGAAGTTTCCCACCTTCACCAAGAGGTTCTCAACTACTCCATTTGGTATTTTGATGGATCTGTCAGCAAGTTGGAGTGACATCCTTGTGGGTTTAAGCTCTTCAATCATCATTTTCTTCATCATGGTAAGGGGCATTAGGTTAATGCTTGCTCCCAGATCACAAAGTGACTTGTCAACGGCCATGCTCCCAATCGTGCAGGGTATGAGGAAGCTGCCAGGGTCTTTGAGTTTTGGAGGTAGGCCTTTTTGAATGATTGCACTACACTCTTGATTGAGAATCACCGTTTCTTTTTCTTGCCAACTTCTCTTCTTGGTGATCAATTCCTTGAGAAACTTTGCATATAATGGCATCTGTTCCAGAGCTTCTGCCAATGGGATGTTGATTTCAAGTTTCTTGAAGATTTCTAAGAATCTTGGGAATTGTTGGTCCTTTGCTCCTTTGTGTATCCTAGTTGGGTACGGAAGCTTGGGTACATAAGCTTTTACTCCTTCATTTTTGTTTTCTTGTTGTGGATTCACACTCCCATTGCTATCACGGTTGCTTCTTTGTCCAGATGGGTTGCCTTGTGGCTTGACAACTTCTTTGCCTTTGTTAGATGTTGAACCCTTTTCTTCATCTTGCCTTTCCACATGTACTTCCACTGTGTCTTGCTCTTTGGGTTTTGTTGCTTCTTTATTCGAACTTTCACCAACTACCTTGCCACTTCTTAACTGCAGAGCCTTACATTCTTCTCTTGGGTTGGGTATTGTGTTGCTTGGGAGAACATTGGTTGGTCTCTCGGCTTGTTTGGCTAATTGTCCCACTTGTCTCTCAATATTCTTCATGATGACCTCATGTTCCTTGTGTCCCTTAGCTAAGGCTTGAGTGGTTTGAGCAAGTGCTTGCAAGGTTGCTTCAAGACTTGAGATTCTAGTTTCATGATGGTCAATTGAGGGTATGATGGGGGTTGATTGTTGTTGGAAGTTGTTGGGTGGATTAGTGTGGTAATTTTGTGAGTTGGATGATGGTGCAGAGAAGTTATTTTGGTGAGTTTGTGAGTTATGATGGGGTGGTTGATATGTGTTTTGTGTTTTTCTATATTGGTTAGTGTTGTTGGCATGGTGATTTTGGTTATTTGTGTTACGGGTTTTATTGTGGTTGCTATTCTTTTGCCAATGGTTTTCACCCCACTTTAGATTGGGATGATTTTTCCAAGATGGGTTGTATGTATCACCATGAAATTCATCCTGAGAATTTGAAGTATTCTGCATGTACTGGACTTGTTCTTGTGGTTGTTCAACATTGGTCCCTTCACCTTGGTTTCATTCAAGCAATGGTTGATTTGTTGTGTTCACTGCTGCAAGTTGCAAACCATCCATTCTCTTTGTTATCATCTCCATTTGTTGTTGGATTTGTTGGTGCATTAACTTATTTTGTGCCAAGATAGCATCAACACCTTCAAGCTCCATTACACCTTTCTTTGGGGTTGGATTGTGCTGCCTCTCTGATGAGTAATAATATTGATTGTTTGCCACAATCTCAATGAGGTCTTGAGCCTCCTCGGCAGTTTTCATCATATTGAGTGATCCTCCTGATGAGTAATCTAGTCCCTTCCTTGCTTCTAAGCTTAAGCCTTCATAGAAGTTTTGGAGCTTAACCCAATCACTAAACATGTCAGGGGGGCATCTTCTCATTAGTGCCTTATATCTTTCCCAGGCTTCATACAATGACTCCCCTTCCATTTGCCTGAAAGTTTGAACCTCTGTCTTCAACTTGATGATTCTTTGAGGTGGGTAGAATTTTGCTAGAAATCTACCCATCACATCATTCCAATTGTTGAGGCTTTCCTTGGGGAATGACTCTAGCCATTGAGTGGCCTTGTCCCTCAAAGAGAATGGAAATCGTAGCAGCTTGTAGACATCTGGATGCACTCCATTTGTCTTCACTGTATTGCATATCCTCAGAAAAACAGATAGATGTTGATTTGGGTCTTCAAGAGGTCCCCCTCCATAAGAGCAATTGTTCTGTACCAAAGTGATGAGCTGAGGTTTCAACTCAAAGTTATGGGCATGAACATTTGGTGTAGCAATACTGCTCCCACAATGTCTTGGATCAGGGATAGTATACGAGGATAACACCCTTCTAGCTTGTCCATCATTATTGTTGTTGACCCCTCCAGGAGGATTTTGCATCTCATCCTCCATGACTTGATCTTCTCCCTCTGACTCCTCTGACTCCTCTTCACCAACTATTAGCTTTCCTCTTTCTGCTCTCCTTATCCTTCGGAGGGTTCTCTCGTCTTCAATATTACGTCTACTAGCTACTGACATACACAAACAAAACCAAAATCACAAGTGAGACACTCTAGAACTAGAGTGAAATTGGGGTTAGTGAAACAAAATATCAAACAGTTAGTGGGCTTAACAAAAACACAAAGAAAATGCTTAATCTAAACCACCTTTCACTTAATCATTGTCAATCTTTCCAAACCCCGGCAACGGCGCCAAAAACTTGATACGTAAAAATGAGATTTCACGTATAACCGGCAAGTATACCGGGTCGTATCAAGTAATAAAACTCACAAAGAGTGAGGTCGATCCACGGAGATTGGTAGATTAAGCAACTTTAGTTAAATGGTAGATTTAGTCAAGCAAACATAGTTTTGATTTCATGAGCATTTTGATTTTTGAACATAATAATAATTGCAAGAATTTAAATGGCAAAGAATGTAAAGAACTAGAAGAGAGAAATAAAATGAAAGTAAATAACGGAAACTTAAATTGCAAGAAACTTAAATGACATAAAAAGTAAATTGCAAGAAAATAAAGAGCTGAATTCTAAAGAGCAAAAGAGTGAATAGCAAGAAATAAAGAAACAGAATGTAAATAACAAGAATAATAAATTGCAATAGTGTAAGAGGGAATTGGGCAATGGGTATTCAAGCACTAAGAGCAAAGAAATGAGAATTAATGATAGAGAGAATCATTAGGGATCAGAGATGCAAGTTTTCATGAATTGATGTTAGTCAAATCCTTCTCAATCATGGGTATAGATCCATGGCAAGTGGGTGATTGAATCCCAATCTCTTGGTGATTCAATCTCTCTCAACATAACCAATTGCCACTCTCGTGATCTAATTGTTCATGAGAAGAGATGAGGTTCAAATCTAATCCAGCCACACAATTCCCATAATCTCAACCAAGGAGAGTTACATCTCACATACTAACCAAGGTGTATTGATTAAAGGAATTATGAAAGGATGAACTCTAAACTGAGTTATGTGGCTCATTCCTCAAATTCACCACATAATTCATATAGATTAACCCCTCTCTCGATGGTGGTTGAATCTTTGAAGAACAAGAGTTTCCTCTTTAGATCAACCACTATAATTGAGGAGGAAAAGATAAGTTCACCAATTCATTCCAACAAGCAGAGCTCTTCCCCCTAATGAAAGTGGGGTTTAGTGAATCATTGCTCCAGTTTCAACAACAATTGCCATAAATCAAAATTAAACTAAATGCCAAGAAAGATGAAGAAGAATAAAGAAAGGCTTAAAGCTTAAGAAAATGAAGAAGAGAAATTCCAAAGAAAACAAAAAATGCTCTCCGGGTATCCTCCCGGAAGTACTAAAGAGTTCTCAAGTAAAAATGCTAAAAGTCTGAAAAAGTTCTAAGTGTCAAAAGTGTAAAAAAAAAAGTCCCTTACAAGTACACCAATCTCTTCTATTTATACTACTCCCAAAACTTCTTCAGAGATCTTCAATTTGGGTTAGCAATGTGGGCTTTCTCATTGTTGAATTCTTGGTTTAATTGAAGAAGTTGCTGGCCTTTGTGAGGAATAGGGGAAGCAGAGCAAGTTGGCAACCATTCTGGCCCATTGAGGGGCGTTATTGGCAATAACTCCAGGCTTAATGCACGTTGGCAACGTGCATGACATTTCCCTGGAAGTGAAGTTTGAGACTTGGGCGTTGCTAGCCCAAGTTGTTGCTAACAACTTGCTTTTCCTCTTCTTGGCTCTACTTTCATGCTAAATGTAGCCCAAAATTTGAGTGTCAACCTTCTGCTTCAATATAGACTATTATACATCATTGGAAAGCTCTTGATGTCTATTTTCCAATGCCACTGGAATCACCTCATTTGGACTTTCCTAGCTCAAGTTATGCTTCCTCAAAGAAGGTAAGGTCAAGCTGCCAAGTTGTTGCCAAAAACGCACCTATACTCTCAAGTTGGCAACGTGCCCGTGCCTAACCTCCCAAGGCAGGGACTTGGGGCTGGCGTTGTTGCAAAACACGCCCCCTTGCTAGCACGTTGGCAACGTGCTCGTGCCCCCCTCCAGGGCTCATCTCTAGCCTTCTTGAATTTCACTTCATGTTCTTGTTTTTAGGGCCTAAAGATGACTCTGGTTTGGCTTCAATTTTGTGCTCCACCATAGACTATTATATATGGTTGGAAAGCTCTGAATGTTAGCTTTCCAACGCAACTGGAAGCACTCAATTTGGATCTCTGTAGCTTAAGATATCTTCCATTGAAGAGAACATGGTCAGGCTGCCTTGTTGGAGTTGTTGTGGATAACGCCCCTATATTCCAAGTTAGCAACGTGGTGCCTCTATTCTTCATCATCCAAAGCTTCCTGGCATTGTTGCCAAACACGCCAATGCTTTCTTGAGTTGGCAACGTGCTCGAGCCTTCTTTCCTAGCTCCAGGCATTGCTTCCCACGTTGCCATTGAACACGCCCATAGAAGCTGGCGTTGGCAACGTGCTCGAGCCTTCTTCAAGGCTCTAAACATTGCTTCCCACGTTGGCAACGTGGCTGGCAAGGCTTCCTGGCGTTGGCAACGTGGTTGGCAAGGCCTCCTGGCGTTGGCAACGTGGTTGGCAAGGCTTCCTGGCGTTGGCAACGTGGTTGGCAAGGCTTGGCGTTGGCAACTTGATTCTGGCGTTGGCAACTTGGCTGGCAGCACATTCTGGCGTTGGCAACCTGGCTGGCAGCACATTCTGGCGTTGGCAACCTGGCTGGTAGCACATTCTGGCGTTGGCAACCTGGCTAGCAGCACATTCTGGCGTTGGCAACCTGGCTGGCACCCAAGACTTGGTGCCTAGCCAAGCAACCATTTCTGGCGTTGCCAAGGAACACGCCAATGATAGTGGCGTTGGTAACGTGCTTGAGGTTGTTTCCTATGGTGCCAAAGTTGCTTGGCGTTGCCTTGAATAACGCCTATGGTTCTTGGCGTTGGCAACGCCCTCGAGCTCCTCTTCAAGGCTTAATTCTTGTTGCTTGGCGTTGCCTTGAATAACGCCAGTGAAGTGGCACGTTGGCAACGTGCTCGAGCTTCCTAGCTGGGCAAAGTTCCTTGTTTGTGTGGCGTTGCCTAGTGACACGCCTATGGTTCCTGGCGTTGGCAACGCCCTCGAAGCTCCTTCATGGCCCAAGTTCCTTGCTTGTGTGCGTTGTCCATAATAACTCACTCCTTTCTCCAAGTTAGCAACGCCAACTTCTCTTCCAAGGCTGCCTGGCGTTGCCTTAAACAACGCAGCCTATTTCTCAAGTTGGCAACGCCAACTTTGCTTCCAAGGCTGCCTGGCGTTGCCTCCAACAACGCACCACATTCCCAAGTTGGCAACGCCAACTTCTTCTTCTTGGTTGCCTGGCGTTGTCCATAAAAACGCCCCTATTCCCAAGTTGGCAACGCCAACTTCTTCTTCTTGCCCAGCTTGCATCATTCTTGCTTCCATGCTTCCTTGTTTCATCACCTATCATCAACAAAGGAAATAGCTTCAAAGTCTTACCAATTCATACAATAAATTTCATGAGATTCATTCATACTCATTCATGTATGTATTCTTTAAATCATTTGCATGAATTTGGCTAGAATCAACATGTTCCTTGGTGTTCTCATGCATGAAGATAAAACTCATAAAAGGACTTGTTTATTTAGAGAAAATGAGTGAGATTAAGCTAAAACCAACTAAACTAACTAGCTAATATAACAAATATGCAATTGCATCAAGGACGTAGTGGGCGAAGATCATCTGCCAAGTCCTAGCCTCCCTAGTCAAATGAGTAAACAACATCCCCTTAGGCTTGGTGTTGCCCGCATCCATAATCGATGCGGCATCTGGTAACCCAATGACACTCCTGAGTGCCTCATAATCAAAAGTCATGCTGTGTATGGCCAACTCATCCTGCTGATGGGCACACAGCTCATCAGGGACATGCCGGCACTGTAGCGCCTCCTCAATAGCAGTCTCAGTAACCATGACCTCTCTACCCCGCACCTGAACCGAATCCAATGTAGGACGGAAGAAGTTGCAGTAGAATTCCTTCACCCAAGATATATTGATATCCCCCAACTCGCGGTCAACAAAGTCGATACCCAAGTCAAGGATCCGACCGGTAATGGACCGTCTCACATCATTAGGTAGGAGCAACTTCTTCTCAGTATTCAACTTTGTTGTTCGATATCTAGAAAACCGAAGCTCACAGTAGAGGTTGGGAAATTTGTCTGGGTTGGTGGAAGGCAATAACTGGTTTTCCTTTTCCTCATCATTCAAAGGATTCTTGGCATAATGCTTGTAGATGGAAGGAATGGAGGGGGTAGAATGTTTTCTCTTCTTAGAGGCAGTGGCTATGGCTTTGCCTTTATCCGACATCCTGAAAAATATGATAGAATATATAAAACATTTAGCATGTAACAAAGAAGGCATGTTCAGGATACAATTATCAAAGAACAATCATGATGTTGCAATGAATATGCAAAAGTGAACAAGTAAACCAAAAAAATGCAAGCTTCATTAAGGTCAACAACTCATATTCAAAGGGCAATAGTATCATCATATTTTGAAAGAATTGTTAAAGATGGTTAAAGGTGAGTGGAAGTGAAATGGTTAAAGAAATTAGGAAGTTAGAAAAGTAGGTTAGTGATATGATGATATATATGCGCAATGAAAAGAGAAGTCGTGGTTCATGTTCACAGTGAATGATGCAAATCCGGGAAGTCAAAAAGAAACGGAAATTCGCCCAAAATTGAATTAAAGACCCAAAGGAAACTAATTTCCTTGAAAATCGGGCAGCATTCCGGCTTAAAATTGGATGTTTCCGGATAGCAAATTAGCACAATTAGCACAGAAAAGCAACATCAATTAAGCACAGCAGCAGAGGTATAGTATTCAGGCAACAAGAAGTGCATAAGAACAGTTCAAAATCATCATACAACATCCAAATATGCAGACAGCAATTATGCACGAACGGAGCACTTATCAGGCCTAGAATCCTCTATCCAGCCTTAGCTACCTAACCGCAGTTATATCTATCTAACTTAACATGCAAAGATTGAATTTAAACGGACTAACAGAGAATTTGACTAACTCAACATAAATTAAAGATTAAAAGGAAAACAGAAAAAAAGAAGTTGAGTGGAACCTGGGAGCTGGGGGAAACTGGGAATGGAAAAGGGAAGAGGGATTGACCGGAATTGATGGGGAAGGCAGAGGTCAGCGCCGCCGTGGGTGGTGGCCGTAATGGCAGAAGAGAGGCGGCGATAGTCGCTGCGGCCGCCGAGATGAGCTGGATGGGTGAGAGGGAGAAAGAGGTTGGGTGGTGATGAGGGATGAAGGGAGAGTCGCCGACGGTGATGAAGGTGTGGCGGCGGAGATGGTGGCGCGGTGGTAGGGGTTTGGCCGAGAGAGAGAGAATGTGGTGGTTGGTGTTCGGGTGGGGGTGGATGGACGAGAGAGAGAGAATGTGGCCGATTGGGGTGATGGCGAGGGAAGGGATTGGTTGTGCGGTGGTGGCCGGCGGAGCAGCGGCGGTAATGGAGGGGAGGAAGAAGAAGAAACGGAAATGGAGGTTGGGGGGAAAAGGTGCGCGACTGCGCAGTGTGCGTCGCGCATTAGGGTTATCCCTATTTTTAAATCGACGCGCGCGCGCACCTTGCGCGTCCGCGTCGATTGAGGAAACTTGGGACCTGCGCATGCGCCTGCAATGCGCTTGAGCGTGGATGAGCAAAATAGGAACGGACGCGTGCGCGTACAGCGCGCGCACGCGTGCATGGGGTTGGGCTAGGGGCTTAGAGTTGGCCCAACTCAGGCCTAACTCTCTGGAGAATGGCCTGGAAGTCGCGCTATCAGATCGGCGCGCACACGGCATGTACGCGTCCGCGCGCAGTGAGAAAATTTGGAGGTCCACGCGTGAGCGTGCAGTGCGCTCTAGCGTGGGATGGCAGAATAGGTAAGGGCGCGTGCGCGTACGGTGCGCGCACGCATACATGAGATTTGGGCCTGAGGCTTAGAATGGGCTTGAGGCACGCCTAACTCTCGGGTCCGTGGCCTAAATTGGTGGCAGCACGCAAGGGACGCACGCGCAGCAAGTGCGCGTCCGCGTACATTGTCGAGTCGTGAAATGGCGCGTTAGCGTGACGCGTGCGCTCGCACAGATCGAGTTGGGCCTGGGGCTTAAGGCTAGCCCATAAATGGCTCAACTCTCTGGGGTTTGGCTCAATTATTGCAGCAGCAAATCGGCGCGGACGCGTCAAGTGCGCGTTCGCGTGGATCGGGTTGGGCTCAAGGCATAATGTTTGCCCAAGGGAGGCCCAACTCTTGGGAGTATGGCTCGTGGTGCATCCACACAGGGACGCGTGCGCGTACATGGTGCGCGCGCGTCCACCCCCTTTTTTTTTCAGAAACAAATTGCTGGGTGCTCCCCTTAGTGTTCACAACTCTTATTCACTCAACCATCATACAATTCACAAAAATACAATTTTTGATATTATTCATCTACTACTAAACACAACATGCGTGTGACTAAGCTAACAATTAAGTTGTACAAACAAATTTGTATGAAACATCTACCTACAATGGTAACTCAAATCACTTATTAAGTAAATTTAAAAGATTGGAAAGAGTTTACCATGGTGGGGTGTCTCCCACCTAGCACTTTTAGTTTAAGTTCTTAAGTTGGACATTTTGAGATGCTTGTTGTCATGGTGGCTTATGTTTGTACTCCTCCTTGAATCTCCAAGGATCCTTGCTTCTCAATTGGTTGACAGAATTTCCAACCTTTTTTCTTAGGCTTGGGCAAAGTTCTACCCAAGATATGAGCTCCCCTAGTTGGCCTTCACATAGCAAACCGGGATCCCATATCTTATCTTCACATCCATCCGTTAGTTGAATTTCACGATTTTGGCGGATGGGTGGTTGACCTAAGGGTGATTGACACATGGAATTCTCTTTGCTCCACCAAAGCTTCCTTCTAGACCCATACGCAGTGATTCTTGTCCCATCATCATCCCTATACCTTGGGGCCTTGACCTTGATAAGCTTAACACCAACTTTCCAACCACTACACAACTCATTCTTACTTTTAATTCCACAAAGAGTTCTAAGTTGACCATCATTTTCAATCAAACCATATTCAAGTGAGAAATTAAAGCTTAGAGATAGAGATTTTACCCACTCAAATGTTGTGTTGGATGGTAACTTGGGAAGGGAGGCTTCCCCACACTTAGACAATGCAAGGTCCACTTCCTTGTGCTCCTCTTTGATTGTTTCCACCTCTTCACAAGCTTCTTCAATTTCAACCTTTTCCCTTTTGTTACATGGCTTGGTGTTGACATATTGTTTAATGGGAGGTGATTCAACTTTGGATAGGAATTCACTGATGAATGAATTCATCTCTTGATCAACCTCTTCATATTCTTCAATTTCAATATACACCATGCCATTGTCGTTATCCTTGGGAGGTTGTGTACACTCTTTTATAATTTCGACTTCATGTCCAATGAGAGAGGATTCCATCGTAGAGAGAAATTCATCCATGATTGAATCCATTTCTTGATAAGCCTCTTCCAAGTCTCCAACGATGATATGCCTTGGAGGTTGCGCACCCTCGTCAACATCAATTTCAAGCTTCTTGAAAGAGGGTTCCATGATGCTACATTCCCATGGACTTTCAACATCTCCTAAATCTTCAACCACTTCTTCCCTTTCTTCAATGATCATAGGCTTCTCCAATCGCTCCAACACAAAATTCGATTCCTCCGTTTCCACCGAACTTTCCAATTTCTCCTTCATGCTTTGTTGTTCTTCTCTTGACTTTTCACATGGGATCATGGAAGTACCTTGAGCATTCAAACATCGATAGGCTAAGGTGGACACTACCTTGGTCAAGTTGGTCACAAACTCAAGTGTATCCCGCTTCATGGCCTCTTGTCCTTGAAGTAACAAAGTGAGAGAATCGTCTATTGGGGCTTGTGGTGGGTAGGAAGGTTCATCATTTTGGAGAGAAGGTTCATAATAGGAAGGTGGTTCTTTTTGGTAAGGTTGTGGAGATTGTGTGTATTGAGGTGGTTCTTGGTAGTGATCTTGATAGGGTTGTGGTGATTCTAAGAGTTCTTGCTCATGATGGTCATAAAAATATGGTATGGATGGTTGGTTGTACGATGGGTATGGGTCATAAGAAGATGCTTGATGTGGAAGGGCTTGTGAGTGCGATTGAGGGTTATGTTGTCGGTATGGTTCATAGGCATATGGTGGCGGTGCTTGGAAGTCACAAGGTGATTCACCATAGCCATTAGATCGGTATGCATCATAGAATGGCTCTTCTTCATAGTGCATTGGTGGAGGTTGTTGCCATGAAGATTGATCATAAGCATGTGGTTCCTCCCACCTTTGATTGTCCCATCCTTGGTACATCTCTTCATTGAAGTTCTCATCACCTACAACATAGTTGCAATCACACTCATAGCCAAAGTGAGAATTCATGGTGGAAAAGCAAAAATAAAACTAACAAAACCTAGAAAACAAGCAAAAGACAAACTATTTACACTATTTACATATGTACAATAACCAATAACACAACACCATTGCAGTCCCCGGCAACGGCGCCATTTTGACGATTGGATTTTTGACGGTTTAGAATTTCTCAAATAAAATCTCGTTGTAAAGTATAGTTTCCAAACCAAACAATAATCCTTTCATACAAAAAGTTGTTTGTCACTAGTACAAACCCCTAGAATTTATAAACCGAAGTATTGGACCTCGGGTCGTTCTCCCTAGGGTTTACAAAAAAGTGTCTTGTTATTGGTTGTGAGTTATTTTGGGGTTTTTTTTTGAGATTATAGACAAGAATTATAAATGGCAAGGGAAATAACCTAATAACTAATAAAGCTCTTGGCAAAATATGAGAACTAGAAGTCCTATCCTAGTTATCCTCCTCAATTGTGATAACAAATTATCCATTACTCCCACTTGGTTAACCTCTAACCATGGAGGAAAGTCAAGCGGATGAATCAATTTGATTCCTCAAGTCCTAATCAACTCCTAAGGGAAAGACTAGCTTTAGAGGTATTCAAATCAATTAGCAACTTTTAATTATCAATCAACAAGGGAATTAGATAACTCAAGAGTCACTAATTACTCTACCTAGGCCAAGAGGAACAAAACTTACACTAAAACCCAACCAAGCATTTCATCAAACACTTGGAAGGCATAAAAGAAAAGCATAGTAAATTGGTAACGAGAATAGAATCTAACTACAATTATTGCAAAGAGTTAACAACAACAATCAAGGAAATCACAATTATCATGAATTACCTCAAATTGCATTATTGAAGGGAAACAAAGGAACAACAATCTATCCAAAACAAAATGAAGAATTACAATTGTTAAAGCATATAACTAGAAAGAGAGAGATGAGAAGATTAAGAATTGATAAAGGAAAATTGAATCAAAGCATGAATTAAACCTAGATCTAAGAAGAGAGATTAACCTAAACCTAATCCTAATTCTAGAGAGAAGTGAGAGCTTCTCTCTCTAGAAACTAACTCTAAACTAATCCTAGTGAGTGTGCATTATTTCCTAATTGATGCTCTAGTGCCTTCCCCTTAATCCTTCATCCTTATATTCCTCTTCCTTAGCATTTGGCGCCAAAATGGGTTCAGAAAACCCTCTCAAATCACCAGGCACGTGGTGCATTAGTGAGGTCATGTGCCATCATCGGCGCGTACGCGAACGGTACGCGTGCGCGTCCTTGGCTTGTTTCGCAATGTGCGTGCGAGCGCCTTGTGCGCGTGCGCGTGCATAGCCGACTTTGCTTCTTTGACTTTTTATGCTTCTCTCCACTTGGATGCTTCCTTCCTTGCTTCCTTTGATCCATGCCTAGCCTATTTCAATCCTGAGATTACTAGCAAACACATCAAGGCATCTTATGGAATCAAAGAGAAACTAGAATTTATCAAAATAAGGCTTAAAAAGCATGTTTTTACACTTAAGCATGAATATGGGAGAGATAACAAAACCATGCTAATTCCTAGGCTAAATGTGACGAAAGGTTATCAAAATATTCTAAATTCAATGCAAAACAAACCGTCAAATTGGGGTTTGTCACCGACCCGGGATGTTTAGCGACAAGGCGACCGACCTCTTCAGGTCAGACTATTCGACCTCTTCTCAAAGAGCTCAGCCAAATCGACAGGAAAGCCCAATAAAGGGCCCAAATAGAGGAACACAACCCAAGTCCAGAGGCAATCCCAGCCTACAGAGATAAAGGCAGTTCCATTGAAGATAAGCTGACCTCACCCAAAGATAAGATAAGATAAGATAACTAACTTATCTTATCTAGAAAGGTCACTTCTCACCATTATAAATACACTGGAGCACCCATGTATAACTCATACTCTGATTCTACTCAATACCTGCTTAATACCCTTGCTAACTTAAGCATCGGAGTCCCTTGCAGGTACCCCCCACCCTTCAGTGACAAAGGATCAGCAGCACATTCAGTCCAACAAGTCGGACGCACCATCTCCGGCCATTATTCACCAGCCGGACACATCAGTTCTGACCAGCACAAAAGATCTCGTTCGAGATCGACCTACAATTTCAGGTAACCCTCAGAACACCGCCTGCCTGGGATTTACAAGATGACCATAGCTTGCTTCATACTAACAATCTCTGTGGGATTGACCCTTACTCACGTAAGGTATTACTTGGACGACCCAGTGCACTTGCTGGTAAGTTGTGTGAAGTTATGAAGTTATGTTTGGACCATGGTATTTTGCACCAGGTTTTGGCGCCATTACCAGGGACAATCAATTTCGAACAACAATTCAAGCATGAGTAACAATTTCGCTCACCAGTTGTCTTGTAAAAGAAACTCTCCATAATTGGATCTCCTCTGAGCCTTGGAAAAGGGATGAAGAGATCATGCTAGAAATGCTTTCTCATGTTGGACCAAATTGGGGTCTGGGCGGATATAGTGACATGTAATCCTCCCAACACTTTGATTTGGAAATACATGTGGTATAATTAGTGACCATACTTCATCTCTTCCCATGAGCAATTAAATCAAGGAATTGGGCAATTGTTCAAGCTTAGAGAGATTGGATTGCCAAGGAATTGGGATCCAATCACCTAAGATTGCCAAGGAGATCAATAGATGCATTGATTGAGGAAGAGATGAAAATGAACTTGATATGGAGAATGCAACATCTCCTGAGCCCAATGAATTCCCCATTTTTTATCTTACCCATTCTCTTTACTTTCTGCCATTTATTTCCATGTTCATCTCCCTAATCCCCCATTTAAGATTCTGCACTTTATTTTCTGCTATTTACTTTACCGCCATTTAATTTTCTGCAATTCTCAAACTATACTCTGTTTAGCTCAACTAGTATACTCTTCCAACTAAAGTTGCTTGACCAATCAATCCTTGTGGGATTCGACCTCACTCTATTGTGAGTTTTTACTTGATGACAATTCGGTATACTTGCCGAAGGAAAATTTGTTGAGAGACAAGTTTTCGTGCATCAATTTTTGCAAAAGTGAGGAGAGAGAAAGTGGTTAGAATATTTTTGAAAAAGATATAATTTTAAAAAATCTTAAAAGGATAAGATTTGAAAAATTTTGAAATTGAAATATGAATTTTTATAAAAACAAATCGAAATAATTGCTTAAAAATAGTTAGAAAATATATTTTTTTATTTTTGAATTTTATGATGAAAGAGAATAACACACAAAAGACACAAGACTTAAAATTTTTAGATCTAATGCTCCTTGTTTTCGAAAATTTTGGATGGAAAACACTAAGGAACACCAAACTTAAAAATTTTAAGATCAAAACACAAAGAAGACTCACAAGAACAACAAGAACAAAAGATAGAACACCAAACTTAAAATTTTTAGAAAACCACAATAAAGTTATCGAAAATAAAAGAAAAATTAACAAGAGAAAACCAAACTTAGAGTTTGGCACAAGATTTAATCAAAGAAAAATTATTTTTGAAAAAATATTTTAGAAAGGAATACTCAAAGGGGCAACTATTCCCAAGAAAATAGACACATTTAACAAATGCAAGGATTGAATAGATAAAAACTATTTCTTTTGGATGACAAAAACACAAAGGACACCAAACTTAAGATATGAAACTAAACTCAAACAAAAGACTCAAAGAAAACTTAAAAACTAATGAAGAAAAATATATTTTTAAAAGATTTTTGAAAAGAAAATAAAAGACTCTGACCCAAAAGACAAAAATTTCCTAATCTAAGCAACAAGATTCACCGTCAGTTGTTGAAGCTCAAACAATCCCCAGCAATGGCGCCAAAAACTTGGTGCACGAAAATCACACTATGTAATTTCGTACAACTAACCAGCAAGTGCACTGGGTCGTCCAAGTAATACCTTACGTGAGTAAGGGTCGAATTCCACGGAGATTGTTGGCTTGAAGCAAGCTATGGTTATCTTATTATTCTTAGTCGGGATACCAACAGGGTTCATTAGTTTCAATTGTAAAAAGTGAAAGAGCATGAAATGAGTAATTGTTACGCAGTTATGGAGAATGTGTTGGAGCTTTGGAGATGCTTTATCTTATGAATCTATGCTTCCCCTCTGTCTTCTTCTTCACGCACGCAAGGTTCCTCCTATGGCAAGCTGTGTGTTGGTGGATCACCGTTGTCAATGGCTACCATCCATCCTCTCAGTGAAAATGGTCCAGGTGCGCTGTCACCGCACGACTAATCACCTGTCGGTTCTCGATCACGTCGGAATAGGATCCATTGATCCTTTTGCGTCTGTCACTACGCCCAACACTCGCGAGTTTGAAGCTCGTCACAGTCATCCGATCCCTGAATCCTACTCGGAATACCACAGACAAGGTTTAGACTTTCCGGATTCTCAAGGATGCTGCCAATGGGTTCTAGCTTATACCAAGAAGACTCTGATTAAGGAATCTAAGAGATACTTATTCAATCTAATGTAGAACGGAGGTGGTTGTCAGGCACATGTTCATAGGTTGAGAATGGTGATGAATGTCACGGATCATCACATTCATCACAGTTAAGTACAAATAAATATCTTAGATAGAAACAAGTGTGTTTGAATGGAAAACAGAAGTAATTCCATTAATTCATCGAGACACAGCAGAGCTCCTCACCCCCAATAATGGAGTTTAGAGACTCACGCTATCAAAGAGTACAAAGTTCAGATCTAAAAATGTCATGAGGTACAAAATAAATCTCTAAAAGTTGTTTAAATACTAAACTAGTAACCTAGGTTTACAGAAAATGAGTAAACTAAGATAGATAGTGTAGAAATCCACTTCTGGGGCCCACTTGGTGTGTGCTGGGGCTGAGACTTGAGCTTTTCACGTGCTTGGGCTGTCTCTAGAGTTAAACGTCAGGCAGTAACCTATTTTTGGCATTTAATTCCAACTGGTAACCTGTTTCTGGCGTTTAACGCCAGAATGCAACATGGAACTGGTGTTAAACGCCAGTTTACGTCGTTTATCTTCGCGCAAAATATGAACTATTACATATTGCTGGAAAGCCTTGGATGTCTACTTTCCAACACAATTAAGAGCGCACCAATTGTACTTCTGTAGCTCCAAAAAATCTATTCCGAGTGCAGGGAGGTCAGAATCCAACAACATCAGCAGTCCTTTTTCAGCATGAATCAAATTTTTGCTCAGCTCCCTCAATTTCAGCCAGAAAATACCTGAAATCACAGAAAAACACACAAACTCATAGTAAAGTCCAGAAATATGAATTTTGCCTAAAAATTAATAAAAATATACTAAAAACTAACTAAAACATACTAAAAACTACATGAAATTACTCCCAAAAAGCGTATAAAATATCTGCTCATCAGAGGTCAGAATCCAATAGCATATGCAGTCCTTCCTTAGCCTTTGAATCAGATTTTTGCTCAGATCCCTCAATTTCAGCCAAAAAATACCTGAAATCACAGAAAAATACACAAACTCATAGTAAAGTCTACAAATGTGAATTTTGCATAAAAAATAATAAAAATATACTAAAAAGTGACTAAAACATACTAGAAACTACCTAAAAACAATGCCAAAAAGCATATAAATTATCCGTTCATCAGTTCTCACCCCAAAATCTTCCACCCTTTCAGTGACACTAGTTCGAAAACTCAGTTTGAACTTGCGGGCGATTGTTATACTAAGTTGTTTTCATAGAGTTCCCTCGCCTTTGTAGCTTTAGTTTTTTTTATTTTATGCAAAGGGATAAGAGTTGTACCTGAGCTTTATTTAAATTCTTTTGTATAATATTATTATTATTAATAATTATGTGATTATTATTACTTTGTGATATTTGCTATATGATTTTAATTAATAAAAACAAAATTTTCTGGCATTTTCTTAAAAACTAAAACGCAATATCGAACTAAAGGCTCCATAGTAAGTAGTTAATAAAGGAAAACAGGTTAGTAATACCTTACTTTTGGTACGATCATGACGTATTGAATGTTGGGTCGTTAAAAATTGCTTGGCCAGTATGCATCGATTATAGGAGGTTGAATGCCACAACGAGGAAAGACTATTACCCTTTGTCATTCATTTACCAAATGTTGGACCGACTTGCGGGTAAATCCCATTATTGCTTTCTTGATGGTTTTACTGGATACTTCCAAATTCACATTGCTCCTGAGGATCAGGAGAAGACCACATTTACTTGTCCCTTTGGCACCTTTGCTTACAAAAGGATGCCATTTGGGCTATGCAATGCACCCGCCACTTTTCAGCGGTGCATGACAAGTGTCTTTTCTGATCTTATGGAAAGTTTTCTGGAAGTCTTTATGGATGACTTTAGTGTGCATGGAATTTCATTTGATAGTTGTTTAGAGAACTTGGCCAAGGTCTTAGCTAGGTGTGTTGACAATAACCTTGTTCTAAATTTTGAAAAGTGCCATTTCATGGTAAGACAAGGCATAGTGTTAGGACATGTAGTTTCTAACAAGGGCATTTCTGTGGACCCTGCCAACGTTAATGTCATTACCAGTTTATATGTGAGGGAGGTCTGTTCCTTTTTGGGGCATGCAGGATTCTATAGGCGCTTTATCAAGAATTTCAACAAGATTGCATTGCCATTATCGTGCCTACTCCAAAAGGTCGTGGACTTTGAGTTTGATAGTGCTTGTGCGGAAGCATTTGAGGAGTTGAAGAGAGCTCTTACCACAACACCAATTGCGAGGGGCCCTAATGATGAGCAGATAATTTATACGCTTTTTGGCATTATTTTTAGGTTGTTTTTAGTAGGATCTAGCTACTTTTTGGAATGTTTTTATTAGTTTTTATTAAAAATTCATATTTCTGAACTTTACTATGAGTTTGTGTGTTTTTCTATGATTTAAGATATTTTCTGGCTGAAATTGAGGGACCTGAGCAAAAATCTGATTCAGAGGCTGACAAAGGACTGCAGATGCTGTTGGATTCTGACATCCCTGAACTCGAAGTGGATTTTCTAGAGCTATAAAATTCCAAATGGCACACTCTTAATTGCGTTAGAAAGTAGACATCCAAGGCTTTTCGGTAATATATAATAGTCCTTACTTTTCCCGAGTTTTGATGACCCAAACTGGCGTTCAAACGCCCCTTCTCTGCCCTTTGACAAAATGCTTGGCTTAAGTTTAGAGTAGTTTTTGAGCATTCTTGGCTTGGAAAGAGAAATTAGGCAATCTTGAGTCATTAATACCCAACATATGTTGGTGATCTAGAGTTGTTAGTTAATATTGTTTCCATTGACTTTAATCTCTTGCTAATTCAAGTAGTAAGTTAATTAGGACTTTTGGATTGAGATTAACTAGTCTTATTTGACTTTCTCTCAATGTAAAGATAACATTGTACCTTCTTTCAATGTTGGAGATGACTTAATAGGATTAGCTCTCGTTAATTATTGAATGATGATTAATCAATAGGATAGAAAGCCTAGATTCTTAATCATTGCCATGAATGTCTCTCTTTATTACTTGCTTTCTTTAGTTGCTTGATTTACTTTTCTTGTCATTTATTTTCTTGCCCTTTTATCAACCCAACCCCCTTTGACCTTATAACCAATAATTGAGCACTCAATTGTGATTCCTAGGGAGAACGACGCAGGACTAATACTCTGGGTTATTTTTATTGGGTTGGACTTGTGACAACCAAAAATTAAACTTTGATTTGAGGATCGATTGTTGGTTTAGGCTATGCTCACAACGAAATTATTTTGTTAAATTCCGAACCGGTATAAAACCTCCTATCAAGTTTTTGGCGTCGTTGCCGGGGAATTACAATGTGTGTTTGTTATTGGTTATTGTTCATATGTGAATAGTATGAATAGTTTGCTTTTTGTTTGTTTGCTAGTTTTGGTTTAGGAGTTTGTTTTCTTTATCTCTTAATAATTTTTGTTTTTATTTTCCTTTTCTATTATGAATTCTCATCACTTTTTCTATGAGTTTGGTTCAAACTATGTTGTAGGAAATGGAAGCTTCAATAAGGATATGCATCAAGGATTTGGGAATCAAAGGTGGGAGGAGCCTCAAGCATATGGATACTCTTCATGGCAACAACCTCCACCAATGTACTATGAGCAAGAGCCATTCCAAGATGCATACCAATCCAATGGCTACGGTGGATCGCCTTATGATTATCAGCAACCACCACCATATGCCTATGAACCACCTCCTCAACATAGTTTTTAACCACCATACTCGCACCAAGCACCAAGCACCTCCATATGACCCTAATCCTTATCCACCATACCAACCACCTTATGAGCCATATGAACCATACATAGAACCACAATAATTCCAACACAATTACTCCGAAGAACCAACACCAAACTTAAACTGTTGCTTGTCCTCAAGCAACCAAAACTAATATAGGCTTGGGATGTGAATTTGCATGAGAATGAGAGTTTGATTAAGCTCATGTCTCTTTTTATAGTGGGGTTTATAACTGTAATCCTGAATAGGTTTGACATCTCACTCTCCTTTGAATCAAGAATATTATTGTCATTCGGAATTAGAATTCGGATAATATTATGAATTCTCTGATCTTTATATTTTAGTTTAATCCTTGAACACAGCAAAATTTACTTTAATTTATTTTTCTTTCGTGCTTTGCCCTTGAGCCTAGCCGTGACTTTAAATGTTTTGACTCAAGCTTTACTTGGCACAGAAACACCACAAGCACTTAACTGGGGAACTCTCTTTGAGTTCTGATTTTTCTTTTAATTACTCCCAGACAGTGGTGCTCAAAGCCTTTGGCATACTCTGTTAAATGAAATTGATCTTGACTCTAAGTGTTCTGTCTCAAGGATTACTTGACACAATCACACCACAAGCATATGACTAGGGAAACAACTCTTTGAGCTTTTAATCATGTCTGACCTCCCTAGTCATTGATGCTCAGAGCCTTGGACCTTGCTTTTATTTTTATTCATTTATTTATTTATTGATTTTTTTACTTTTTTTTTTCGCAGTTTCTTTTGCTTCAAGGATTACATTTTTATTTATTTCAGAGAAGTCATAATAATTCTCTAAATTCCTGTTCTTTATACATCAACATCCATTGATTCAAATTCAAATATACACTGTTCATATCATGCATTCAAAAATCACAGAAAATACCACCACATTTAAGTAAATAAGACTATTCTTAAAATTAACTCAATTTATCATGCAATACACCACTCTAAAAATTTTTTTTTATTTCAAGCTTAGTGGCCGATACATGAGACATCTTTTCAGAATTAGAGCAAGTAAGAGAAAGCTAAACTAGTCCTAGGATTCTAACTAATCAAGGATCGTGCAACAAACAAAACAAGGTAGAAGGAAACCGGAATATAACATAATAAAAGCAGGGAGGAATGAAAAATGAAAGGAGCTCAACCACCTTAGTTATCCTAGCGGTCACTTTATTCTTCAGGTTGTGTTCCTCAGTGAAGATGATTCGCCTCCCTTTTGTGCCAGAAAACCCATAAACGCAGCGTCAACACCAAACTTAAAGGTTTGCTTGTCCTCAAGCAAAGAAGAACTGAAAATAAAAGAGACAAATATTATGAGGAGAGAAAAATAAAAGGATAAAAGAATAAGAGAGAATTAGGATTGGAAGAGAAAGAGAAGGAAAACTGGGCGGCGCAAGCGACGCGTATGCGTGGGTCGCGCATTCTTCATGATGACGCGTTAGCGTCATGCACGCGTCCGCGTGCCCTGGGTTTTGTGTGATTCACGCGATGCCAGCCGCGCGCCCGCACGTCTTTCTGTTTACATGGCTTGGGAACCAAATTTTCATACGACGTGTGAGCGTCATGCACACGCACGCATGTATGGCCATATGTGCAATTGACGCGGTCGCATCGAGCACGCATTTGCGTGGCCAAATTTGTGCTTCCAGCACACCTTTTGTCCCAAGCTAGCACAACTCTCTGCCCAAACACTTTTTTACATCGCTTTTGCAGCTCACGCATACGCGTCAATGATGCGTATGCGTGGATGGCGAAAATTACAAACGAAGCGCACGCGTGGAGTACGCGTACACGTGGAGTACGCTTACGCGTGGAGAATGCGTACGCGTGGGTTGTTTGTGCTAAAGGCTTGGTTCCAGCGCCATTCCCGCTTAACTCTCTGTCAAAATTTTATTTTTCACGCACACATGATCGACGCGTTCACGTTAGTGACGCTTGCGCGTCATGTGCGCTCCTCTTTTTTTTCTTTTTCTTTTTGAAATATTTGGTTCCTAGAATAACATAGCTGCATAATCAGAAAATTAGTAAGAACTCAATAGAATCAACTAAGTAAGAAAACTACTACTACGAAAAACAACTAAGAATGAAAAGAAACGATCAAACCATGGTGGATTGTCTCCCACCAAGCACTTTTAGTTAAAGTCCTTAAGTTGGACATGTGGTGAGCTCCTTGTCATGGTGGCTTATGCTTGTACTAATCCAGGAATCCCCACCAATGTTCGTAATTCCAATGGCTACCGGGATCCTAAACTAGGCGCATAACGCCTTTGAGCAAGTTGAAGCAAGTGACAAGGCTCCAAGAGTGTTGATTACGGGAATGAATTCCAGGGTCCCAAATCTTGCTTTTACAGCCGTCTTCTTGTGTATCACCATTGTTCCCACCGGGTGGCAAGCAATCTGAATTCTCATAGAGACATCCAAATAACCTTCTAGATCCTTTCAAGTGAGCTCTACACCAATCCTTGCACTTCAATTTGGAGCATGCACCCTTATTGAACCTTGCTTGACATCCCTTGCCACTAACCATCTTCCTCTTACTCTTAATGTCACAAAGAGTTCTAAGTTGACCATCCGTCTCTAGTAGCCCATATTCAAGTGGGAAGGTAATGATTAAGGATAGGAATTTTACCCACTTGAATGTTTTATTAGATGGTGATGGCTTTGGGAGAGGTCTTGCAAGCTCCACTCCCTTGTGTTCTTCTTTGAATTCTTCCACCTCTTGGCAAGCTTCCTCAATTTCAACCTCTTCTTCTTGGTAGCTTTCTTCTAATTCAATCCCTTCTTCATTGCTTACCAAGGGCATGGGAGGTTGTGCATCTTCCGTTTCTTCCATATGTGAGGGTGGAAAGTTCTCTAATTCACTGGAGTATAAACTCCTTTGATTGATTTCCTCACTTTCTTCCATAGGATCTTGCATTGTATCTCTTGGGAAGGAATTTGCTTGTTCCTCTTCTTGGTTCTTGATCATTGTCTGCACATATTTCTCTATATTTTTGACACTTGTCTTTATATCATGTAGGTATTCTTTCATGAGAAGCTCAAGATCTGATGATATTTGAGATGAATAAGGAGATGGTGGCTCTTGATATGCATAAGAAGGAGATGCTGGTTCTTGATAAGTGTAAAAAGAGGATGGTTCTTGGAATGGGTAGAGAGGTGGTAGTTCTTGGTATAAATATGGAGATGGTGGTTCTTGATATGAATATGGAGGTGGTGGCTCTTGATAGTTGGAATATGGAGTATTGAAGTTCCTTTGGTTTGGACTTTGCCAACCAAAATTTGGATAGTTCCTCCATCCACCATAATATGAAGTACTACTTGGGTGTGAGTAGTAACCCACGTGATCTCTCTCCATTATTTTTCCTTAGCACAAAACACCAAACACGATTAAACGCACCATGTGGTTGACAAGCAAGCAAAGAAGAAAGAACATAAAGGAGAATTAAACTCAATAAATAAAATAACTAGGAAGAATAAACAACTAAGGGGACACCAAACTTAATTTCAGAAATTAAATTTTTTTTGTATATTTTATTTATTTATTTATTTATTTTTTTATTTAAATAATAAAAGCAAAAAAAAGAAGGAAAACATAACAGGGGAGGGGGGAACGAAAGAAAAAAAAGGAAGTATAATGGAAAAGGAAAAAAAGAAAAAAATATAAACGTAAAAAAAGATTTTTTTTGAAAATTTAAAAGCAAAATTTAATTAAAATAAAAATCAAAATGGCTAATCTAAGCAATCAAACAACTAATAGTTGTTAATCACAGTCAATCCCCAGCAACGGCGCCAAAAAGTTGATGCGGTATTTTATAACCCACAAACTAACCGGCAAGTGCACCGAGTCGTACCAAGTAATACCTTACGTGAGTAAGGGTCGATCCCACGAGGATTGATGGATCAAGTACCAATGATTGATTGATTGGCTTAGTTAGGCAAGCAGAAATTGGTTTTGAGATGTTCAAAAGGTTTAAGTTCGAATTTAGAATATCAAAATTATAGACAATGAAATAAATTGGGAATAAAATATGGAGAATACAGTTAAGCCTTCAGAGTTATCTATTTTTTTCCGGATTTACTTTTCTTACTAACTATTTTAATTGTGTAGGATTTAATTTATGGCAAACTATATGTGTTTAGACCCTAATTCCTTAAATCATTCTAGTCTCCTCTAAAATTCATTAACTGCCAATTCCTTGGTCAATTAATTCCAATTAGAAGCTACATGATTAAATTCCAGTTTGCATGCCACATAAATTCTAATTACCCAAAAATAGAAGGATTATATGTCACGTATCCCGTTAAATCCAGATAATTAAAATTTTGGAGAATATGTTTTCAAGTTGTTGTTCAAGTAAAGAGCTTTTCCAAGTTTTACAAGAACTCAAATAGAAAAAGGGTCATACTTCCGTTCCACCCAAATTCATAAGATAAAGAGCGAAAACAATTCTTAAATTATAAATCCATACATGAATTAAAATAGAAAAAGCAATAAAATAAATCCATACAAATAGACAGAGCTCCTAACCTTAACAGTGGAGGATTAGTTGCTCATGGAAAAGAGAGAAAATTAGGATTGTCAGTTATGTTCCAATCTGATGGCATCTAAATTCCTATTTATAAATAATCCTAATAAATTTAAAATCTAATTATCTAAAATTAAAAATAATATCTTTTCCTAAAAGATAAGATTTGAATTTAAATTCAAATTAATTAACAGATCTTCAGTTGATGGGTGGGGACCACTTGATTTGTCCATTCTGCAGTTTCTAATCTGTGTTTTCTAGGCTAGAAACTGGGTCAAAACAGCCCAGAAATCACCCCCAGCATTTTCTATATTATTGTAGATCACGCACGTGACGCGTCCGTGTCGTCCACGCACTCGCGTCATTTGTGTAGATTCCAGTCCACGCGTTCGCGTCAGGCACGCGATTGCGCCATTGCAATTTCTCCATTCCGCGCGGTCGCGTGAGCCATGCGTCCGCGTCGGTCTTCGCTGGTCATCTCTTTGGTTTCTTCTTTTTCTCTGCAGAAACTTCATCAAATCCCTCCGAATGCTACTTAAAATAAATAAAATTGCACAAAACTCAAAATAGCATCCATAGTGGCTAAAATATAATTAATTCTTAATTAAACTTAACAAATTATATACAAATTCACTAGGAAACGATAGATAAGATGCTCACGCATCAAAGAACCACCTCAATTATGAGCAACCTTCCAATTATGAACCCTCTCTTCCAAACAATGAATCCTCTCTTCCACCACCTCCTCTAATGGATGAAGCTCTCCATGCCTTCATGATAGAACAACAAAGAGATATTAGCACTTATATCCAAAGGAAAGAAGAGAAGAAAAAGCAGCTAAAAAAGCTAGAAGTAATGGTCTCTACCATGGCAGAAGCCATTAACAACATGGCCTCCCACCTAAGCTCATGCATCCCAAGTACTCCCATTGACGAATATAGAGGATCAACCAAAGAGCATAGTGAGGGAGTCAATTTGGAGCTTCAAAGTGAAGAAGAGGAGTTAAAGCAAGAATCTTAACCAAGGGAGGAAGTTGAGACAATTGAGCTAGAAGGAATGGTTGAAGATTTAGGAGATGTTGAAAGTCCATGGGAGTGTAGAATTATAGAGCCCTCTTCCAAGAAGATTGATATTAATGTTGAGGAGGGTATACAACCTCCAAAGCATATCATGGTTGAAGACTTTGAAGAGGTTGATCAAGAGATAGAGTCAATCATTGATGAGTTTCTATCTACAATTGAATCCTTCCCCATTGGACATGAAGTGGAGGCCAAAGAAGAATGTGCATAGCCTCCCATACCCTTGGTAAATGATGAAAAAGAAATTAAATTGGAAAAAAGCTACCAAGAGGAAGAGGTTGAAGTTGAAGAAGCTTGCCAAGAGGTGAAGGTAAATCATGAAGAGCACAAGGGAGTGGAGCTTGCAAGACCATTAGAATTAACCCTCCCTAAGCCACCATCCAACACAACATTCAAGTGGGTAAAATTCTCATCCTTAAGATTTACTTTTTCACTTGAATATGGTTTGCTTGAGACGGATGGTTAACTTAGATCTCTTTATGGCTTTAAGAGTAAAAGGGAGATAGTTAGCAGTCGGAAAACACATTCAAGGTTCATTATGGCTAGATCATCAAGATTGCCATGCAAAGTTGGGTGTAAAGCTAGATTGCTTGGGTCTAGGAAGTTGTTTGGTTGTTTGAGTAAGAATTTGGATTGCTTGCCTCCCGGTTGGAATGATAATGATCAACTTGAAGACGGGTGTGAAAACAAGGTTTAGGATCCCGGACTACAAGAGGGGGATCAATTTTAGGAGCTCCGAGCTTGTGAAGGACTTCACTAAGGTTTGGTGCACTTGGTTGGAAATTCT
This sequence comes from Arachis hypogaea, assembly GCF_003086295.3. Taxonomy (NCBI): domain Eukaryota; kingdom Viridiplantae; phylum Streptophyta; class Magnoliopsida; order Fabales; family Fabaceae; genus Arachis; species Arachis hypogaea. Next base: position 39,217,587 of record NC_092045.1, on the reverse strand, counting down.
GACAACCAATGGAAGACCAAGCATTGGTGGAAGTTCAAGGATGAATTCAAGCACAAGCCACCTTGATGAGAGCTTCCTATAAGTCCAACTTAAGGACAATTAATAAAAGTGCTAGGTGGGAGACTGATGAGCGGATATTTTGTACGCTTTTTGGGGGTAATTTCATGTAGATTTTAGCATGTTTTAGTTAGTTTTTAGTAGAATAATATTAGTTTTTAGGCAAAAATCATATTTCTGGACTTTACTATGAGTTTGTGTGTTTTTCTGTGATTTCAGGTATTTTCTGGCTGAAATTGAGGGAGCTGAGCAAAAATCTGACTTAGGCTGAAAAAGGACTGCTGATGCTGTTGGATCCTGACCTCCCTGCACTCGAAATGGATTTTCTGGAGCTACAGGAGTCCAATTGACGCGCTCTCAACGGCGTTGGAAAGTAGACATCCAGGGCTTTCCAGCAATATATAATAGTCCATACTTTGAGCGAGGATAGACGACGTAACTTGGCGTTAAACGCCAAGTTCATGCTGCTGTCTGGAGTTAAACGCCAGAAAAACGTCATTATCCGGAGTTGGACGCCCAAAACACGTCACAACCTGACGTTTGACGCCAAGAAAGGCCTCCACACGTGAAAAGCTTTAGTCTCAGCCCCAGCACACACCAAGTGGGCCCCAGGAGTGGATTTCTGCACCAATTATCTTAGTTTATTCATTTCCTGTAAACCTAGGGTACTAGTTTACTATTTAAACAACTTTTACAGACTTATCTTGTACCTCATGACATTTTCAGATCTGAATTACATACTTTGTGATGGCATGAGTCTCTAAACTCCATTGTTGGGGGTGAGGAGCCCTGCAGCGTCTTGATGATTTAATACAATTCCTTTGTTTTCCATTCAAACACGCTTGTTCTTATCTAAGATGTTTATTCGCGCTTAATTGTGGAGAAGGTGATGATCCATGACACTCATCACCTTCCTCAACCCATGAACGTGTGCCTGACAACCACCTCCGTTCTACATCAGATTGAATGAATATCTCTTAGATTCCCCAACAGAATCTTCGTGGTATAAGCCGGATTGATGGCGGCATTCATGAGAATCCGGAAAGTCTAAACCTTGTCTGTGGTATTCCGAGTAGGATTCCGGGATTGAATGATTGTGACGTGCTTCAAACTTTAACCTGCTGGGCGTTAGTGACAGACGCAAAAGAGTGATTCTATTCCAGTAGGAGCGGGAACCAACCGGTGATTAGCCGTACTGTGACAGAGTGCGTGCATAGTTTTCACTGCGAGGATGGGAAGTAGCCATTGACAACGGTGACACCCTACATAGAGCTTGCCATGGAAGGAACCTGCGTGTGAGAAGAGGATTTCAAGGAAGAGTTGAGGTCAGAGGACAAAGCATCTCCAAAACTCCAACATATTCCCCAATACTGAAAATCAAGTAACTCTATTATTTTAACTTACAGTTTTATGAAATTTGTAGTTTGGCTTTTTACAAATAAATCCAAATAACTTCTTTAGCCTCCTGACTAAGATTAATAAAATAAGCATTGATTGCTTCAAACCAATAATCTCTGTGGATTCGACCCTTACTCACGTAAGGTATTACTTGGACGACCCAGTACACTTGCTGGTTAGTTGAACGGAATTGTGTCCACTCATGCCAATTTCTTAAATTCCATAATTTTACAATGATACCAAAAGGCACAAAATAGTGATCACAATTTCGTCCACCAAGTTTTTGGCACCGTTGCCGGGGATTATTGAGTTTGGACAATTGAAGGTTTATTTTATTTCTTAGATTAGGAATAATTTATTTTTATTTTTATTTTTATTTTTATTGTTATAGAGTCATTAAATTTTGATAGGATAGTTTCTTTTCAAGAACATCTGCATCAAGTGTCATATTTATTCCCAATTGGCTTATATTCTTGATAAGGGAGCACCAGTACTTTTGAAAATCTTTTTCAAAAATAATATTTCTTGATTTAATCTTGTGCCAAACTCCAAGTTTGGTGTTTTATTGTTAATTTTTATAATTTTCGAAAATTTATTTTGGTTTTCTAAAAATTTTAAGTTTGGTGTTCTTCCTTGTGTTCTTGGTGTTCTTGTGAATCTTCAAAGTGTTCTTGAGTTTTTCTTGTGCCTTGATCTTAAAATTTTTAAGTTTGGTGTTCCTTGGTGTTTTCCCTCCAAAAATTTTCGAAAATTAAGGAGCATTAGATCTAAAAATTTTAAGTCTTGTGTCTTTTGTGTGTTTTTCTCTTTCATCATAAAATTCAAAATTCAAAAAATTTTTATTTTTCTAACTAATTTTGAACAATTTTTTTTCGAAAATCTTTTATAAAAATTCAATTTTCAATTTCAAAATATTTCCACTTTCTTTTATTTATTTCGTTTTTTATTTTATTTTAAAAAAAATTATATATATATATATATTTTTAACTTCTTTTGGTATTTATTCCATTTTTATTACTACATTCCAAACTATAAATTCTCAACTTGTATTCCATTATGGAAGTAAGTATGAGTGAACAGTCCAAGAGGACTCTGGGGTCATATGCTAACCCCACTACTGCTTCATATGGGAGTAGTATCTGTATACCTTCCATTGGAGTTAGTAGCTTTGAGCTGAATCCTCAGCTCATTATCATGGTGCAGCAAAACTGCCAGTATTCTGGTCTTCCACATGAAGAACCTACAGAGTTTCTGGCACAATTTCTGCAAATTGCTGATACAGTACATGATAAGGAAGTGAATCAGGATGTCTACAGATTACTACTGTTTCCATTTGCTGTAAAAGATCAAGCTAAGAGGTGGTTAAATAACCAGCCTAAGAACAGCATAAAAACATGGAAACAGCTGTCAGAAAAATTCCTGAATCACTATTTCCCTCCCAAACGGATGACACAGCTAAGACTAAGCATCCAAGGCTTCAAACAAGGAGATAATGAGTCCCTTTATGATGCCTGGGAGAGATACAGAGAGATGCTAAGAAAATGTCCCTCTGAAATGTTTTCAGAATGGGTGCAATTAGACATCTTTTACTATGGGCTTACAGAAAAAGCTCAGATTTCTCTAGACCACTCAGCTGGTGGATCTATACACATGAGAAAAACAATTGAAGAAGCTCAAGAGCTTATTGATACAGTTGCCAGAAATCAGCATCTGTATCTAAACAGTGAATCTTCCATGAAAGAAGAAGCTAAAACAGTAACTGCAGAACTCAATCCGATGGATCAGGCTAATGAATTCAATCAGCAATTAGATTTTCTAACTCAGCAGCTAGCCGAATTCAAGGAAATATTACAGGAAACAAGAATGGCTAACAGGAACATGGAAGCACAACTAAAGCAGACAGAAAAGCAACTGTCAAAGCATATAACAGAAGAATGCCAAGCAGTTCAATTAAGAAGTGGGAAAACATTAAATACCTCACTTCAAGGTAGCAAGAAGACAGGAAATGAACAAATGGCTACTAAAAATCCCTCTGAGGACAAGCAGAGCCCAGAAAGGGATAAAGCTGGCGCTGAACGCCCAAACCATGCTTATTCCTGGCGTTCAACGCCAGAAACAAGCATGGATCTGGCGTTGAACGCCCAAAAGGAGCATGGTTCTGGCGTTCAAACGCCAGTAACAAACAAGGAAGTGGCGTTTGACGCCACTCCAGCTCCCACCACTAGCATTCAAATGCCAGTGGGGAATCAGTCACATACAAGTGCTGACCTTTCTAAAAAGGCTTCCCAACCCACTTCTGTAGGTAATAAAACTGCAGCAACTAAGGTTGAGGAATACAAAGCCAAAATGCCTTATCCTCAAAAACTCCGCCAAGCGGAACAGGATAAGCAATTTGCCCGCTTTGCAGATTATCTCAGGACTCTTGAAATAAAGATTCCGTTTGCAGAAGCACTTGAGCAAATACCCTCTTATGCTAAGTTCATGAAAGAGATCTTAAGTCATAAGAAGGATTGGAGGGAAACTGAAAAAGTCTACCTCACTGAAAAATGCAGTGCAGTCATTCTGAAAAGCTTACCTGAGAAGCTTAAAGATCCTGGGAGCTTTATGATACCATGCACATTAGAAGGTGTTTGTACCAAGCAAGCTTTATGTGATCTTGGGGCAAGTATCAACCTAATACCTGCATCTACTATCAGAAAGCTTGGTTTAGCTGAAGAAATTAAACCAACCAGGATATGTCTTCAACTTGCTGATGGCTCCATTAAATACCCATCAGGCGTGATTGAAGACATGATTGTCAAGGTTGGGCCATTTGCCTTTCCTACTGACTTTGTGGTGCTGGAAATGGAGGAGCACAAGAGTGCAACTCTCATTCTAGGAAGACCTTTTCTAGCAACTGGCCGAACCCTCATTGATGTCCAAAAAGGGGAAGTAACCTTGAGAGTCAATGAGGAGGAGTTCAAGTTGAATGTTGTTAAAGCCATGCAACATCCAGACACCCCAAATGACTGCATGAGTGTTGATCTTATTGATTCTCTGGTAAGAGAGGTCAATATGGCTGAGAGTCTCGAAGCAGAGCTAGAGGACATCTTTAAAGATGTTCAGCCTGATTTGGAGGAATCAGAGAAGATAATAGAACCTCTAAAAATCCCTCAAGAAGAGGAGAAACCTCCAAAACCCGAGCTCAAACCATTACTACCATCCCTGAAATATGCATTTCTGGGAGAAGGTGAGACCTTCCCTGTAATTATAAGCTCTACCTTAGAGCCACAGGAAGAGGAAGCACTAATTTAAGTGCTAAGGACGCACAAGACAGCTCTTGGGTGGTCCATTAGTGATCTCAAGGGCATTAGCCCAGCCAGATGCATGCACAAAATCTTGTTGGAGGATGACGCCAAGCCAGTGGTTCAACCACAAAGGCGGCTGAACCCAGCTATGAAAGAAGTGGTGCAAAAAGAGGTCACTAAATTACTAGAGGCTGGGATTATTTATCCTATTTCTGACAGCCCCTGGGTGAGCCCTGTTCAAGTTGTCCCTAAGAAGGGTGGCATGACAGTGGTTCATAATGAAAAAAATGAACTGGTTCCTACAAGGACAGTTACAGGGTGGCGTATGTGCATTGATTACAGAAGACTCAACACAGCCACCAGAAAGGATCATTTTCCTTTACCATTCATAGACCAGATGCTAGAAAGACTAGCAGGTCATGAATACTACTGCTTCCTGGATGGATATTCAGGGTATAATCAAATTGCAGTAGATCCCCAGGATCAGGAGAAAACGGCCTTCACATGTCCATCTGGAGTATTTGCATACAGAAGGATGCCATTTGGCCTGTGCAATGCACCTGCAACCTTTCAGAGGTGCATGCTCTCAATTTTCTCTGATATGGTGGAAAAATTTCTGGAAGTCTTCATGGATGACTTTTCAGTATTTGGAGACTCATTCAGCTCCTGCCTTAACCATTTAGCACTTGTTCTGAAAAGATGCCAAGAGACTAACCTGGTTTTAAACTGGGAAAAATGCCACTTTATGGTGACTGAAGGAATTGTCCTTGGGCACAAAATTTCGAACAAGGGGATAGAGGTGGACCAAGCTAAGGTAGAAGTAATTGAAAAATTACCACCACCTGCTAATGTTAAGGCAATCAGAAGCTTTCTGGGACATGCAGGGTTCTATAGGAGGTTTATAAAGGATTTTTCAAAAATCGCCAAACCTCTGAGCAACCTGCTAGCTGCAAACACACCATTCATCTTTAATGAAGAGTGTCTGCAGGCATTTGAAACTCTGAAAGCTAAATTGGTTACAGCACCAATCATCTCTGCACCAGACTGGACATTACCATTTGAACTGATGTGTGATGCCAGTGACCATGCCATTGGTGCAGTGTTGGGACAAAGGCATGACAAGCTTCTGCATGTCATTTACTACGCCAGCCGTGTGCTAAATGATGCACAGAAGAATTACACAACCACAGAAAAAGAGCTACTTGCAGTGGTTTACGCCATTGACAAGTTCAGATCCTACTTAGTAGGATCAAAAGTGATTGTGTACACTGATCATGCTGCTCTTAAATATCTACTCACAAAGCAGGATTCAAAACCCAGACTCATTAGATGGGTGTTGCTTCTGCAAGAGTTTGATATAGAAATAAGAGACAGAAAAGGGACAGAAAATCAAGTAGCAGATCACCTGTCCCGAATAGAACCAGTGGAAGGGGCATCCCCCCTCTCACTGAAATTTCTGAAACCTTTCCGGATGAGCAATTACTAGCCGTCCAGGAAGTGCCATGGTTTGCAGACATTGCAAACTACAAAGCAGTAAGATTCATACCCAAAGAGTACAGTAAGGTGCAATCAAAGAACTTAATCACAGATGCAAAGTACTATCTTTGGGATGAACCATATCTCTTTAAGAGATGTGCAGACGGAGTAATCCGTAGATGTGTGCCTAAAGAAGAAGCACAGAAGATCCTCTGGCATTGCCATGGATCACAGTATGGAGGATATTTTGGAAGTGAACGAACAGCCACAAGAGTCCTCCAGAGTGGCTTCTACTGGCCTACTCTCTATAAAGATTCCCGAGCATTTGTACTTAACTGTGATAGTTGCCAGAGATCAGGCAACCTGCCTCACAGTTATGCTATGCCTCAACAAGGAATCTTGGAAATTGAGTTGTTTGATGTATGGGGCATTGACTTCATGGGACCTTTCCCACCATCATACTCAAACACCTATATTCTGGTGGCAGTGGATTATGTATCCAAATGGGTGGAAGCTATAGCAACACCCACTAATGACACTAAAACAGTGTTAAAATTCCTCCAGAAACATATCTTCAGCAGATTTGGTATCCCTAGAGTGTTAATCAGTGATGGGGGTACTCATTTCTGTAATAAGCAGCTCTACTCTGCTCTAGTACGTTATGGAGTCAACCACAGGGTGGCTACTCCATATCACCCACAAACTAATGGGCAAGCTGAAGTCTCAAATAGAGAACTTAAAAGAATCCTGGAACGGACTGTAATTAACCGTAGAAAGGATTGGGCAAGAAGCTTGGATGATGCTCTGTGGGCATATAGAACAGCATTCAAGACCCCTATAGGGACCTCTCCATACCAGCTTGTGTATGGAAAGGCATGTCACTTGCCAGTGGAACTGGAACACAAAGCCTATTGGGCAACCAGATTCCTGAACCTTGATGCCAAGTTAGCTGGAGAAAAACGACTACTCCAGTTAAATGAGCTAGAGGAATTTAGACTCAATGCTTTCGAAAATGCAAAAATTTACAAAGAGAAAGCAAAAAGATGGCATGATAAGAAATTGTCATCCAGAGTCTTTGAGCCAGGACAGAAAGTTCTGCTATTTAATTCAAGGCTCAAATTATTCCCTGGGAAATTAAAATCCCGGTGGAAAGGTCCATATGTAATCACAAGTGTATCACCATATGGATACATAGAACTTCAGGATAGTGACTCTAACAAAAAGTTCATTTTCAATGGACAAAGAGTTAAACACTATCTTGAAGATAATTTCGAGCAAGAATGCTCAAGACTGAGATTACATTGAATATCAGTGTCAGTCCAGCTAATGACATTAAAGAAGCGCTTGCTGGGAGGCAACCCAGCCATTTACAAAGTTTATCTACTGATTAAATAAATTTTCTTTTCTTTACAGGTTTGAGTCCAAGTATCTTCAAAGGTGAATTAGTAATTGATTGAAGTCCCAAGAGTTACAGAGAAATTTGGAAGCTCACTGGCATGAAAAAGCCAGTAAGAAATACTTTGGGCGTTAAACGCCCAAAAGAAGCACCCACTGGGCGTTTAACGCCAGTAAGGGTAGCCTTCTGGGCGTTAAACGCCAAGAAGAAGCATCTTCTGGGCGTTAAACGCCAGAAAGATGCACCTTCTGGGCGTTTAACGCCAATCTGCTAGCATTCTGGGCGTTTAGAAAAACGCCCAGTAAAGAAGGACCTCCTGGCGTTAAACGCCAGGAAGAAGCATCACATGGGCGTTGAACGCCCAGGAGAAGCAACATCTGGGCGTTAAACGCCCAAACCATGCACCATGTGGGCGTTTAACGCCAGGATGGTGGGAGGAGGTACAATTTCATTTTTCTTTGCATTTTTTCAAAATTTTTATGTTTCAATTCATGATTTCTTGCATAAACATATTTTAAATTATCACTTTCAATTCCAAAAGTTTTTATCCTAATTTCTAAAATCCAATGATTGCAAATTTTTTAGATTTATCTTAACCCAAAAGAACAAATGGCTTTCCAATGTAAGCCATCAGCTTTTCAAATTTGTTTCCAACACATCTTTAACTCCTTTAAAAAAAATCCTTTTCAAAATTAAAAATTCAATTATACCTTTTAAATTTTGATTTATATCTTTTCCTTTTTAAAATTATATCTTTTTCTGATCATATCTTTTAAAATTATATCTTTTATCTTATCTCTTTCTTATTTTTTTCGAAAATTACCCACCCCCCCTCCCTATATCTTGTGTTCGGCGCCCTCCTCATCATCACCATTCCACATTGCTCTCTTCCTATCCCTCTTCTTTCCTCTCTTTTGCTTGAGGACAAGCAAAGCTCTAAGTTTGGTGTGTTTTCCCGTGATCACAAAAACTATTGTGTCTCTTGATCATGGCCCCTAAAGGGAAACAAACCACCCCAAGAGGAAAGAAAGAAAGCGTTCCAAAGCCACTTTGGAACCAAGGGAAGTTCTTAACTAAAGAACATTCAGACCATTACTACAAGATAATGAGTCACAGATCAGTGATCCCGGAAGTCAGATTTGATCTGAAAGAAGATGAATATCCGGAAATCCAAGAGCAAATTCGGAACAGGAATTGGGAAATTCTGGCCAATCCTGAAACGAAAGTGGGGAAGAATATGGTTCAAGAATTCTATGCTAATCTATGGCAGACAGAAAGGCAAAGAATCATTGGAGCTGCTATCTTTGACCATAAGATAGTGGTCAGAGGAAAAATCATTCATACCCATTCTGACAGGATCAGGGAGGTATTTAAGATCCCTCAACTGAAAGATGACCCAGACTCCTTTAATAGGAGAATGATAAGGGTCAATAAAGGGCTGGATAAGGTTCTGGAGGACATATGTATCCCTGGAGCCAAATGGACTACCAGTACAACTGGCATCCCAGTCCAACTCAAAAGAGATGATCTAAAACCAGTAGCCAGAGGCTGGCTGGACTTTATTTGTCGTTCCATCTTGCCCACCAGCGACCATTCTGAAGTTACCATCAAAAGAGCTGTCATGATTCACTGCATCATGTTGGGAAAAGAAGTGGAAGTCCATCAGCTGATCTCCTGTGAGCTATATAAAATAGCAAACAGGAATTCTAAGGACGCCAAATTGGCTTATCCAAGCCTAGTTTCTATGCTTTGCAAAGAGGCTGGAGTAAAGATGGGAATAACTGAATATATCCCAATTGAAAAGCCCATTACTGGAATATCAATGGTCAGGCAACAACAACAAGAGGATCCTGTCAGAAGGAGAGCACAAGAAGCCCTCCCAGAACTGCCCCAATATGAATATTGGGAACAACTTGAGGCTTCTGTTTCCAGATTGCAAGAGGCTATGGATCAAATAAAGGAAGAACAGAATAATCAAGGTAGCATGATCTGCAAACTGCTCAAGGAACAAGAGGAGCAAGGGCGTGATCTAAGGGAACTGAAGCGCCAAAAATTAATCCTTGAACCACACCCCAAAGAGTCAGAGGAGCATCCACTCCTCAAAACAACAGGTTGCTGAGTTCCAATTTCTCTGTTCCAACTTAGTAGAGATTATTCCTTTTAGAAATTGACCTTAGAAGATATTTAGCAGTAATTAGGATGTCTATTTTGATTTTATTTCCAATTAAGCTATAATTTATTTTTCTCATCATCATTAGGCATGAATAAAGTAGTAGATTCTTTTAGAATAAAGAAGTAATTTATATTTTTCGAGTTCTTAATAATAAAATTTATAATTAATTATATGTGGTGGCAATACTTTTTGTTCTCTGAATGAATGCTTGAACAGTGCATAATATGTACTTTGAATTTGATGAATATTGGCTCCTGAAAGGATGAGGAACACGAAAAATATTGTTGATGATCTGAAAAATCATGAAATTGATTCTTGAAGCAAGAAAAAGCAGTTCAAAAAAAAAAAAAAAAAAAAAAAAAACAATATTCACAAGCCATGAGCACTAGCCAAGAGTAAAAAGGATCCAAGGCTTTGAGCATCAATGGATAGGAGGGCCCAAGGAAATAAAATCCAGGCCTAAGCGGCTAAACCAAGCTGTCCCTAACCATGTGCTTGTGTCATGAAGGTCCAAGTGAAAAGCTTGAGACTGAGTGGTTAAAGTCGTGATCCAAAGCTAAAGAGTGTGCTTAAGAGCTCTGGACACCACTAACTGGGGACTTTAGCAAAGCTGAGTCACAATCTGAAAAGGTTCACCCAGTTATGTGTCTGTGGCATTTGTGTATCTGGTGGTAATACTGGAAGACAAAGTGCTTAGGGCCACAGCCAAGACTCATAAAATGACTATGTTCAAGAATCAACATACTACACTAGGAGAATCAACAATACTATCTGAATTCCGAGTTCCTAAGGATGCCAATCATTCTGAAAATTTAAAGATACAGGGAGATGCCAAAACTGTTCAGAGACAAAAAGCTACAAGCCCCGCTCATCTAATAAGAATCTGAGCCTCATTTAGAACTCGAGAATATTATTGTTTCTTTATCTCTATTAGAACCTACTTTATTCATCTAGTTGCTTGAGGACAAGCAACAGTTTAAGTTTGGTGTTGTGATGAGCGGATATTTTGTACGCTTTTTGGGGGTAATTTCATGTAGATTTTAGCATGTTTTAGTTAGTTTTTAGTAGAATAATATTAGTTTTTAGGCAAAAATCATATTTCTGGACTTTACTATGAGTTTGTGTGTTTTTCTGTGATTTCAGGTATTTTCTGGCTGAAATTGAGGGAGCTGAGCAAAAATCTGACTTAGGCTGAAAAAGGACTGCTGATGCTGTTGGATCCTGACCTCCCTGCACTCGAAATGGATTCTCTGGAGCTACAGGAGTCCAATTGACGCGCTCTCAACGGCGTTGGAAAGTAGACATCCAGGGCTTTCCAGCAATATATAATAGTCCATACTTTGAGCGAGGATAGACGACGTAACTTGGCGTTAAACGCCAAGTTCATGCTGCTGTCTGGAGTTAAACGCCAGAAAAACGTCATTATCCGGAGTTGGACGCCCAAAACACGTCACAACCTGAAGTTTGACGCCAAGAAAGGCCTCCACACGTGAAAAGCTTTAGTCTCAGCCCCAGCACACACCAAGTGGGCCCCAGGAGTGGATTTCTGCACCAATTATCTTAGTTTATTCATTTCCTGTAAACCTAGGGTACTAGTTTACTATTTAAACAACTTTTACAGACTTATCTTGTACCTCATGACATTTTCAGATCTGAATTACATACTTTGTGACGGCATGAGTCTCTAAACTCCATTGTTGGGGTGAGGAGCTCTGCAGCGTCTCGATGATTTAATACAATTCCTTTGTTTTCCATTCAAACACGCTTGTTCTTATCTAAGATGTTTATTCGCGCTTAATTGTGGAGAAGGTGATGATCCGTGACACTCATCACCTTCCTCAACCCATGAACGTGTGCCTGACAACCACCTCCGTTCTACATCAGATTGAATGAATATCTCTTAGATTCCCCAACAGAATCTTCGTGGTATAAGCCGGATTGATGGCGGCATTCATGAGAATCCGGAAAGTCTAAACCTTGTCTGTGGTATTCCGAGTAGGATTCCGGGATTGAATGACTGTGACGTGCTTCAAACTTTAACCTGCTGGGCGTTAGTGACAGACGCAAAAGAGTGATTCTATTCCAGTAGGAGCGGGAACCAACCGGTGATTAGCCGTACTGTGACAGAGTGCGTGCATAGTTTTCACTGCGAGGATGGGAAGTAGCCATTGACAACGGTGACACCCTACATAGAGCTTGCCATGGAAGGAACCTGCGTGTGAGAAGAGGATTTCAAGGAAGAGTTGAGGTCAGAGGACAAAGCATCTCCAAAACTCCAACATATTCCCCAGTACTGAAAATCAAGTAACTCTATTATTTTAACTTACAATTTTATGAAATTTGTAGTTTGGCTTTTTACAAATAAATCCAAATAACTTCTTTAGCCTCCTGAGTAAGATTAATAAAATAAGCATTGATTGCTTCAAACCAATAATCTCTGTGGATTCGACCCTTACTCACGTAAGGTATTACTTGGACGACCCAGTACACTTGCTGGTTAGTTGAACGGAATTGTGTCCACTCATGCCAATTTCTTAAATTCCATAATTTTACAATGATACCAAAAGGCACAAAATAGTGATCACAATTTCGTCCACCAGAGACACCCCACCATGGTAAACTCTTTTCATTTTTGCTCTTTTGTATATATTGGTAAACTAGTTTAATTTCAAGTTTTGTTTGGTTAGTTGAGTTTATTTGGGTGTCTAGTATGTTAAATAAGGTTTTATGGTGTTTTGGTAGCTGTTTGGAGGTTTGGAATGCTTGGTTTGTTGCAAGAAATTGAAAAATTTTGAAAAACAAAGCACCCAACCATGCGTACGCGTCACCCACGCGTACGCGTGAACCCCAAGTTTCCAACACCTCATGCATACACCTCGCCCACGCATACGCCTCACCCACACGTATGCGTGACCCTCCAAATTTTTCAGGAACAGTACAGAAACCAGAGAGTTACGTGGGTAGGATACTAAAATTTTGCGTCTAGCACAATGTTGATCCACGCGTATGCGTGACCCATGCGTATGCGTCATCTGTCTCTCTGCACTATCACACATGCGTGTCGACGATGTGTACGCGTCATACCCTGTTGCTGACAGTCACGCGTACGCGTGACCTGATGCGTACGCGTGACGCCTGCCCTATTTCATCAACCTTCTTTTCTTCTCCTCTTTCTATTTCCTCCCTTCTTCTCTCTTCTCCTCTTTTGTTTCCCTCCTTCAACCATCATCCAACACTACCAATCACCATCTATCACCATCTTTTTTAGTTAGTTAGTTAGAAATTTTTGTTTTCATGATACGTGTTGGATTATTAATTTTGTTTGCTATTTATTGCTGCTTATTATTAACTAGATGCTATTTTAGCATAATTGTTTTTGATATTCATTGTTGGATCTCTTTATTGAGGCTACTTATTCTTACTTGGTTTTGAACTCATCATCCTTAATCTTGTGCATACCAAGTACTTGTTTACATTGCCTTCAAGCTTCATAAATGTTTTGAATTGCATGTTGTAGCTAGCTACCATGTAGTTTGAATCCACTATCTGTTGTTAGACAATTGTATATCATCAATGCATTTTTTGTTAAGTGATGCTTGTTTATGATTGATCTTTATTTACATCACCTATTTCATGCATTGAGCTTTTGGAATTGTGAAATTGGATCGTACGCTTACCTAGTGACATATTTTTTAGCCTTTTCAGCTTTGTGGACCATTCTTGCTATGTGATTGATTTTAACTTCTATCTCTCTTTTCCTAAGTTCCATAGCACCAATGTCTTCCACTTCTATGTCAATTAGGTGTTACAAATAAAATTCAAAATGTTTCATTGATTGATGTGTAAGTTGCATATTCCATTTTGTTCATTAAAGTTACCTTGCACATCAATCTATGTTCATACCTTATCCATTTCACAATTGCTCGTTTATTGCTTGATTGTTTTCATGCTTCTTTACTACTTGTTTATTGGCTTTAACTTACAAGTTTTCTTTAGAGTATCTCAAGCACACTAGAATGAGTGAAGTGCATGCTTCTTTTGTGTAATTGTGACATAATTTTTTATGCTAGTGTGTGTGTTCTAAACTGCACGCAAACTTAGAACTCACACATTATTCTCCTTAATGTCACTAATTGAGTCACTCACTTCATTTTAGTGAACTTTACCTCATTCCCACAATCTATGCTTACTTGCTTGTGCATTTACCTGTCTCCTTGTATCCTGTTTTCTATTGCTCAGGATGATTTGTCATAAGCAAAAACGGAAGCGGGAGAAAGAAAATGCAACAGCCGGTTGATCCACCAGCTGAAGGTGGCAATCTGGAAAGTCGCCGTACCCCCTTGCTCATCTTTTGAATGCATCAAGGACGGTGCAAACTTTTAAGTGTGGGGAGGTCGTCCGACCGATCAGCCGTTTTTAGGAGACAAATTTCTAATCCCAACACTTTTGCATTTCATTTTTAGGTCATTTAGAATTTTTAGTTACATTTCCTCAATTTTCATATATATATATATATATATATATATATATAAGCTTAGTCAAAATAATAAAATTTTCCAAGAATTAATTTATAGGGCACCCCAATCAATTTGAGTAAAAAAAATTTTTATTTTAGAACTTGCTTGAACTATACATTGTGGAACATGTTTTGAGCTAAGAACACGTAAGCATGTGAGTTTTGAGCCTAATTGTGTGGTTACATCATATAACCACTATTTTCATTCTTGTGTGTATTGTTCTCTTTCTATGATTGTAATCTTTGATTTGTTTGATTCTTTATATCCATTATTTTATGTATGAATGCACTTATATTATTGAGGCCATCATTTCATTGAGCTCATTTACCCAAATAGCCTTATCTTTTATCTTCCATTGTTAGCCACCTTTGAGCCTATGCTAAACCCATTTGTTCTTAATTTTAGCACATTACAAGCCTTGAAGCGAAAAACAATAAATGTCCCTTGTTTGGATCTTTGATTAGCTTAGGCTAGTAAGTGTGTGTATCATTTAAGTATGGAAAATTTGGGAACATTGGTTGACGTAAAAGAGTATTTTAAGAGTTCATTGAAACTATTGGGAATTGGGTACATACTCATGTATTGGTACCTTTGTATATAATTCATCAAAAAGAGAAAGAGAAAAGCAAAAGAAAAATAAAAGAAAAAATGTAGAAAATAGAAAAAGAAAAACAAAAGCAATAACAAGGGGACAAAATGCCCCAAAGTAAAGTAATAATAACCAATGTATATGTGTTGTGATAAAAAAAGAGAAAATGTATAAGTGTGTGAAAAAAGTGAAGAATGGGTAATTAGGATAGCTTTGAAATTGTATAGGTTGTCATAGGTTAGGAGGGAAGTTTAAGTTAATCAAAGATTCAATCTTTAGTCCACCTAACCAAATACAATCCTACATTTACCCTAACCCCATTACAAACTATCAAAAAGTCCTCAAGGTATTTGTATGCATGCACTGAATAATTGTTGATTGTTAGATGAAAAACAAATCTTAGAAAGCATGATTAGAAAAGAATTGAGTGAATCAACCCTATACACTTGAGTTACTAGAGCGGATATACATCTGGTGAGGGTTCGATTGCTCAATTACATGTTTTCACGTATTATCATATATTTTCTTGCAAGTTTGTAAATTCTTTTCAATAACTCAATTCAATTGTGGATTTGATTGATATGATTGCTTTAGCCCTTGTATTCATATATGTATTCTTGGGAATCGACTAATTTTGACCAAGTAGTTGTATGCATATAGATAAATTACATTTAGATAGTTGCATGCATTTAGATAGTTTATTTGCATTGAATAAATGTTGATACCCTTTGTTTCTTTCTTGAGTTTAGTGGTGGACGAAATTGTGATCCTCAAAGTTGGTCTCTTTGTATTTGTATGAAATCAAAAATACCCCAAAGAGATCATGGTATGATAAATTGGGATCTTAATAATCCCTGGTGTGATCATAACTCCGTTCAACTTAACCAGCAAGTGTACTGGGTCATCCAAGTAATACCTTACGTGAGTAAAGGTCGATCCCACAGAGATTGTTGGTATGAAGCATGCTATGGTCACCTTGTGAATCTCAGTTAGGCAGATTAAATTGGTTTATGATGAGTTCGAAAGTTAATAATAAAAAGAAATTAAAAGGGATAGAAATACTTATGTAAATTAATAGTGGGAATTTCAGATAGGCGTGTGGAGATGCTGTGCTCCTCTCGGATCTCTATTTTCTTATTACATTAATCCAATCCTTCTTACTCCTTTCCATGGCAAGCTGTATGTAGGGCATCACCGTTGTCAATGGCTACATCCCATCCTCTCAGTGAAAATGGTCCTATGCTCTGTCACAGCACGGCTAATCATCTGTCGGCTCTCAATCAGGTTGGAATAGAATCCCTTGATTCTTTTGCGTTTGTCATCACGCCCAGCCTTCAGGAGTTTGAAACTCGTTACAGTCATTCAATCCCAGAATCCTACTCGGAATACCATAGACAAGGTTTAGACTTTCCGGATCCTCATGAATGCCGCCATCTATCTAGCTTATACCACGAAGATTCTGTTGGGGAATCTAAGAGATATGCGCCCGGCCTAGAGTAGAACGGAAGTGGTTGTCAATCACGCGCGTTCATAGGTGAGAATGATGATGAGTGTCACGGATCATCACATTCATCAAGTTGAAGTGCAACGTATATCTTGGAATAAGAATAAAAGAGAATTGAATAGAAAGTAATAGTAATTGTATTGAAACTTGAGGTATAGCAGAGCTCCATACCCTTAATCTACGGTGTGCAGAAACTCCACCGTTGAAAATACATAAGTGAAAGGTTCAGGCATGGCCGAATGGCCAGCCCCCTGAATGATCAGGAGACCGAATGATCAAAGACTACAAAACGTCAGAAGATTAAACTGTCAAAAGATGTCTAATACAATAGTAACTTATCCTATTTATACTAGACTAGCTACTAGGGTTTACATGAGTAAGTAATTGATGTATAAATCCACTTCCGGGGCCCACTTGGTGTATGCTTGGGCTGAGCTTGATCTATCCACGAGCTGAGGCTTTTCTTGGATTTGAACGCCAAGTTATAACGTGTTTTGGGCGTTCAACTCCGGATCATGACGTGTTTCTGGCGTTTAACTCCATACAGCAGCATGTACTTGGCATTCAATGCCAAGTTACGTCGTCAATTTCCGAAAAAGTATGGACTATTATATATTGTTGGAAAGCTCTGGATGTCTACTTTCCAACTCCATTGAGAGCGCGCCATCTGGAGCTCTGTAGCTCCAGAAAATTCATTTCGAGTGCAGGGAGGTCAGATTCCAAGAGCATCAGCAGTCCTTTTGTCAGCCTTTTTCAGAGTTTTGCTCAAGTCCCTCAATTTCAGCCAGAAATTACCTGAAATCACAGAAAAACACACAAACTCATAGTAAAGTCCAGAAATGTAAATTTAACATAAAAACTGATGAAAACATCCCTAAAAGTAGCTTGAACTTACTAAAAACTACCTAAAAACAATGCCAAAAAGCATATAAATTATCTGCTCATCACAACACCAAACTTAAATTGTTGCTTGTCCCCAAGCAACTGAAAATCAATTAGGATAAAAAGAAGAGAATATACTGTAAATTTCAAAATATCAATGAATATTAATTCTAATCAGATGAGCGGGACTTGTAGCTTTTTGCTTATGAATAGTTTTGGCATCTCACTTTTTCCTTTGAAGTTTAGAATGATTGGCTTCTCTAGGAACTTAGAAGTTCAGATAGTGTTATTGATTCTCCTAGTTAAGCATGTTGATTCTTGAACACAGCTACTTTCATGAGTTTTGGTTGTGGCCCTAAGCACTTTGTTTTCCAGTATTACCACCGGATACATAAATGTCACAGACACATGACTGGGTGAACCTTTTCAGATTGTGACTCAGCTTTGCTAGAGTCCTTAGTTAGAGGTGTCCAGAGCTCTTAAGCACACTCTTTTTGCTTTGAATCACAACTTTAACCACTCAGTCTCAAGCGTTTCACTTGGGCCTTCATGACACAAGCACATGGTTAGGGACAACTTGATTTAGCCGCCTAGGCCTGGATTTGATTTCCTTGGGCCCTCCTATCCATTGATGCTCAAAGCCTTTGATCCTTTTTACCCTTGCCTTTTGGTTTTAAGGGCTATTGGCTTTTTCTGCTTGCTTTTTCTTTTTCTTTCTATTTTTTTCGCCATTTTTTTTGCAAGCTTTTTTTTTACTGCTTTTTCTTGCTTTAAGAATCAATTTTATGATTTTTCAGATTATCAATAACATTTCTCTTTGTTCATCATTCTTTCAAGAGCCAACAATTTTAACATTCATAAACAACAAGATCAAAAATATGCACTGTTCAAGCATTCATTCAGAAAACAAAAAGTATTGTCACCACATCAATATAATTAGATTAAATTCAAGGATAAATTCGAAATTCATGTACTTCTTGTTCTTTTGAATTAAAACATTTTTCATTTAAGAAAGGTGAAGGATTTATAGAATTTATTCATAGCTTTAAGACATAGTTACTACATCCTAATGATCATGAAGTAGAGACACAAAACATAGATAGACATGAAGGATAAAAACCGAAAAAGCAGAGAAAATAAGAACAAGGAATGAGTCCACCTGAGTGAGGGTGGCGCCTTCTTGAAGGTCCAATGGTGCTTTTTGAGCTCCTTTATGTCTCTTCCTTGCTTCTGTTGCTTGATCCTCAGTGATTTTGGTGCTCCTATCCTTAGTTGCTCCCAATAATTGTGTGGAGGAAAATGTATCCCCTGAGGTATCTCAGGGATCTCTTGATTTGCAGTCAAATATTCTACCACTGAGCTATAGACCCTTTACATGAAACTTTCCATCTCCCATGACTTGGAGGTGGAAGCTTTTTGTCTTCCCTTTTTCTCTTTTTTTTTCTTTTGAGATTTCTTTGGCCTTAGGTGTAGTATAATAACCAAGCATCCTCCTTACATTGTTATTATTTTCGGCTGCCATCTCCTCTTCTTTTTCGAAAATTTCTGAAAAGTTTTCTCTGAATTGTTGAATTTTAGTTTCTCTTGACTTTCTCTTCAGAGTCCTTTCAGGTTCAGGATCTGCTTTAATAAGAATATTCTTGTCCTTGCTCCTGCTCATATGAAAAAGAAGGAAACAGAAAATAATAATAGGGATCCTCTTTGTCCAGATATAGAGGTTCCTTTATGTGAGTAGAAAAGAAGAAGAATAGGAAGGAAAAGAGGAAAATTCGAACTCATAGAGAGGGGGGTTCGAATTTTAGGATGAAGAAAAGTGTTAGTAAGTAAATAAAATAAATAGAAAGAGATGAGGGGGAGAGAAATTCGAAAATAATTTTGAAAAATGGGTTAGTAATTTCGAAAATTAAAGGAAGAAATAAAATTAAAATTAAAATTTGAAATAATTAATTAATTAAAAAGAATTTTTGAAAAAGAGGGAGGTATTTTCGAAAATTAGAGAGGGAAAAGTAGTTAGGTGGTTTTGAAAAAGATAATAAACAAACAAAAAGTTAATTAGTTAGTTGAAAAAGATATTAAAATCAAATTTGAAAAGATAAGAAGATAAGAAGTTAGTTAAGATATTTTAAAATCAAATTTTTGAAAAAGATAAAAAAATTTTTTTAAAAAGATATGATATAAAAGATATGATAAAAAGATATGATTTTTGAAAAGATAAGATTGAAAAGATATTTTTGAAAAGATATGATTTTAAAATATATGGTTTTAACAAGATATGATTGAAATTAGTTTTGAAAAAGATTTGAATTTTAAAATCACAATTAATGACTTGACTCACAAGAAATCACAAGATATGATTCTAGAACTTAAAGTTTGAATCTTTCTTAACAAGAAACTAACAAACTTGAAATTTTTGAATCAAAACATTAATTGTTGATGATATTTTCGAAATTATGGTGTAAAGATAAGAAAAAGATTTTGAAAATATTTTGAAAAAGATTTTTGAAATTTTCGAAAATAATAAAAAATGAAAAAGATATGATTTTTGAAAAAGATTTTAAAAAGATAAGATTTAAAAAGATAAGATATTTATTTAAATTTTTTTTTAATTTTTGAATTTTTTTATGATGAGAGAGAAAAACACTAAAAATACTCAATGCATGAAAATTTTGGATCAAAACACATGATGCATGCAAGAACACTATGAATGTCAAGATGAACACCAAGAACACTTTGAAGATCATGATGAACATCAAGAACATATTTTTGAAAAATTTTCAATGTAAAGAAAACATGCAAGACACCAAACTTAGAAATCTTTAATGCTTGAACAATATGAATGCAAGAATGCACATGAAAAACAACATAAGACACAAAACAAGAAATCATCAAGATCAAACAAGAAGACTTACCAAGAACAACTTGAAGATCATGAAGAACACTATGAATGCATGGAATTTTCGAAAAAATAATGCATCAATTTTAAAAACATGCAATGGACACCAAACTTAAAAATTGACTCAAGACTTAAACAAGAAACATAAAATATTTTTGATTTTTATGATTTTTTTTTGTATTTTGTTTTAATTTTTTCGAAAATATATAGGAAAAATAAAATAAGAAATTCAAAATTTTTAATATGAATTTCAGGAATCATGCAATGTTAGTCTAAAGCTCCGGTCCAGGAATTAGACATGGCTTAATAGCCAGCCAAGCTTTCAATGAAAGCTCCAGTCCAAAACACTAGACATGGCCAATGGCCAACCAAGCTTTAGCATCTGAGTCAGACATACAATAGCTAAGTCATCAAATTAACTTGCCTCTATGCTGATGGTTTGGAACCCCCAGTCCAAAAGAATTTAGACATGGCTTTACAACCAGCCAGGCTTCAACATTTTTCATGAAACTCTAGAATTCATTCTTAAAAATTTAGAATAATTTTCGAAAATAGATGAGAAAAAGTTTTGAAAAATATTTTTGAAAACTTTTTGAAAAGAAAATAAAAAAAAGAAAAGTACCTAATCTGAGCAACAAGATGAACCGTCAGTTGTCCATACTCGAACAATCCCCGGTAACGGCGCCAAAAACTTAGTGGACGAAATTGTGATCCTCAAAGTTGGTCTCTTTGTATTTGTATGAAATCAAAAATACCCCAAAGAGATCATGGTGTGATAAATTGGGATCTTAATAATCCCTGGTGTGATCATAACTCTGTTCAACTTAACCAGCAAGTGTACTGGGTCATCCAAGTAATACCTTACGTGAGTAAGGGTCGATCCCACAGAGATTGTTGGTATGAAGCAAGCTATGGTCACCTTGTGAATCTCAGTTAGGCAGATTAAATTGGTTTATGATGAGTTCGAAAGTTAATAATAAAAAGAAAATAAAAGGGATAGAAATACTTATGTAAATTAATAGTGGGAATTTCAGATAGGCGTGTGGAGATGCTGTGCTCCTCTCGGATCTCTATTTTCTTATTACATTAATCCAATCCTTCTTACTCCTTTCCATGGCAAGCTGTATGTAGGGCATCACCGTTGTCAATGGCTACATCCCATCCTCTCAGTGAAAATGGTCCTATGCTCTGTCACAGCACGGCTAATCATCTGTCGGTTCCCAATCAGGTTGGAATAGAATCCCTTGATTCTTTTGCGTTTGTCATCACGCCCAGCCTTCAGGAGTTTGAAGCTCGTCACAGTCATTTAATCCCAGAATCATACTCGGAATACCATAGACAAGGTTTAGACTTTCCGGATCCTCATGAATGCCGCCATCTATCTAGCTTATACCACGAAGATTCTGTTGGGGAATCTAAGAGATATGCGCCCGGCCTAGAGTAGAACGGAAGTGGTTGTCAATCACGCGCGTTCATAGGTGAGAATGATGATGAGTGTCACGGATCATCACATTCATCAAGTTGAAGTGCAACGTATATCTTGGAATAAGAATAAAAGAGAATTGAATAGAAAGTAATAGTAATTGTATTGAAACTTGAGGTACAGCAGAGCTCCACACCCTTAATCTATGGTGTGCAGAAACTCCACCGTTGAAAATACATAAGTGAAAGGTTCAGGCATGGCCGAATGGCCAGCCGCATGAATGATCAAGAGACCGAATGATCAAAGACTACAAAGTCAGAAGATTAAACTGTCAAAAGATGTCTAATACAATAGTAACTTATCCTATTTATACTAGACTAGCTACTAGGGTTTACATGAGTAAGTAATTGATGTATAAATCCACTTCCGGGGCCCACTTGGTGTATGCATGGGCTGAGCTTGATCTATCCACGAGCTGAGGCTTTTCGTGGAGTTGAACGCCAAGTTATAACGTGTTTTGGGCGTTCAACTCCGGATCATGACGTGTTTCTGGCGTTTAACTCCAGACAGCAGCATGTACTTGGCGTTCAACGCCAGGTTACGTCGTCAATTTCCGAATAAAGTATGGACTATTATATATTGTTGGAAAGCTCTGGATGTCTACTTTCCAACCCCGTTGAGATCGCGCCATTTGGAGTTCTGTAGCTCCAGAAAATTCATTTCGAGTGCAGGGAGGTCAGATTCCAACTGCATCAGCAGTCCTTTTGTCAGCCTTTTTCAGAGTTTTGCTCAAGTCCCTCAATTTCAGCCAAAAATTACCTGAAATCATAGAAAACACACAAACTCATAGTAAAGTCCAGAGATGTGAATTTAACATAAAAACTAATGAAAACATCCCTAAAAGTAGCTTGATCTTACTAAAAACTACCTAAAAACAATGCCAAAAAGCGTATAAATTATCCGCTCATCATTTAGCATGAGGACATGCTTGGTTTAAGTGTGAGGAGGTTTGATAAACCCTAATTTTGTGGTTTATCTTGTGTTGAATTGAGGGGATTTTGTCAACTTATCTCACATTTATTCAATGAAATAGAATGCTTTTGTAATTCTCCCTAAATTTGTGCTTAAGAGTTAAAACACTCTTTTTAGGCCTTAAAATAGCTCAATCTAATTCACTTTAATTTTATTCGATGCCTTGATATGTTTGTTGAGTGATTTCAGGTTTATAAGGCAAGGATTGGATGGAAGAAGTGAAGAGAAAAGCATGCAAAGTGAAGAATGGGTAGTTAGGATAGATTTGAAATTGTATAGGTTGTCATAAGTTAGGAGGGAAGTTTAACTTAATCAGAGATTCCATTTTTATTCCATCTAACCAGATACAATCCTACTTTTACCCTAGCCCCATTACAACCTATGAATAAGTCCTCATGATATTTGTAAGCATGCACTGAATAATTTTTTATTGTTAGATGAAAAATAATTCTTAGAAAGCATGATTAGAAGATAATTGAGTGAATCAACCCTATACACTAGAGTGACTAGAGCGGATACACATCCAGTGAAGGTTTGATTGCTCAATTACATGTTTTCACCTTTGATCATATCTTTTCTTGCAAGTTGGTAAATTCTTTTCAATAACTCAATTCAATTGTGGATTTGATTGATATGATTACTTTAGCCCTTGTGTTCATATATGTATTCTTGGTGATCGACTTATTTTGACCAAGTAGTTGCATGCATATAGATAGATTGCATTTAGATAGTTGCATGCATTTAGATAGTTTATTTGCATTGAATAAATGTTGATACCCTTTGTTTCTTTCTTGAGTTTAGCATGAAGACATGCTTGGTTTAAGTGTGGAAAAGTTTGATAAACCCCAATTTTGTAGTTTATCTTACGTTGAATTTAGGGGATTTTATCAACTTATCTCACATTTATTCAATGAAATAGCATGCTTTTGTAATTCTCCCTAAATTTGTGCTTAAGAGTGAAAACATGCTTTTTAGGCCTTGATATATTTGTTGAGTGATTTCAGGTTTATAAGGCAAGGATTGGATGGAAGAAGTGAAGAGAAAAGCATGCAAAGTGGAGAATTCATTAAGAAATGAGCATTTGGAGGATTCAAGGCCACACGCATGCGTCATCCGCGCATACACGTGAGTAGGAGATCTGCCAGAGACGTGCATGCGTCACCTACTGATAAACCCCAATTTTGTGGTTTATCTTGTACTTAATTTAGGGGATTTTATCAACTTAATCCAACATTTATTCAATGAAACAGCATGGTTTTGTAATTCTCCTTATTTTGTGCTTAAGAGTGAAAACATGCTTTTTAGTCCTTTAAATTGCTAATTCTAATTCACTTTAATTCCATTCGATGCTTTGATATATTTGTTTAGTGATTTCAGATTCATAAGGCAAATATTTGATGGAAAAAAGAAAAGCATGCAATGTGGAGAATTCCTGAAGAAATGAGTATTTGGAGAATTGAAGGCCACGCATACGCGTGAAGTGGACATTCAAGCCACGCACGCGTCATTCACGCGTACGCGTGAGGAGGAATTTTGGCCAACGACGTGCACGCTGTAAGAACCACGACAAATTACCCGTTTAATAAAGTAATTAATATTGCCTAAATTAGATTCCGAAAAATGAGAGTGAGAATTTGAGGATTTAAATATGATTTTTGGACTCAGTAGGTTTTTCTGAGTCAAAAAATGTGTTTTCTGCAAAAAACCATGAAAAACTGCGAACTGGCAGTCGAACCGGTTGAACCGGTTCAAGTCTGCCCGGTACTGTACGAGAAAAAGTGAAAACAGTCAAAAACCTTAGAAAAAATATTAGAAGTTAAAAACCGGGAGTTAGTTTTAAAGGTTTGGCCTGAAGTTGGGCTAAATGGGCTAAAAATGCTAACGGGTTGGACAGGGCCCAAGTTGGGCCTAGACCCAACATATAAATAGGTCCATTAATGAGCTCTTCAGCTCATTAAACACAATACACACAGCTGAAGAGAGATTGCGGAAGAGAGATTGCGGAAGAGAGGGAGAGGGCTCCATTTTTCACTATTAATCACCATCTTCATAAGCTCATATCTTGAGCTACGGAGCTTCGATCGCCGCACCGTTTGCGGCAACGCGTTTCTTGCGAAGAGCTCTACAAAACCCATCCAAGAAATGGGTGAGGTAACCACGAAATTTTCTCAGTTATTCTCTTCAAAATTTCGAAAATTTAGGGCTTTTGATTAAGTGAGATTTTGTGATTTTGGGTGTTTAGGTACTCTCTAACTCTTGCTTAGCCTTGAATTTTGGCTTCCAAAGCTGTTGAAAAAAGGTAAGAGGTCTTGAACTCTTGTGAAATTTTGATTATGATGAGCCCTACGTTGAATTATTGTAAATTATGTGTGTTATAGCTTGAAGTTATGATTATTAGAAATTGTCAGAGCTTGTTGGTGAGTGTTGGTGGCTTGGATTGTGATTGAAAGCTCAACTTATTCTCATTTAGGGTTTTGGTGCATATTAGGAATCAGCCAAGGTATGGTTTTGGTTTTCTCTATGTAGTATATAATATTCATGGACACTTAGACTAGTGACTCATAGGATAAGGTTGAATTAAAATGGTTGTTGAGTTATTGAATGATGAGGTATGATTATTTATGATGTCTTGATGATTTTTGAGTTTGATTATGATATGATGATGATGAGTGATTGTGTGGATTTGAAAAGTGGTTTGGTATATGATATATGTGATGTTGAGGTTGATGATATGGTAATATGGTTGGAAAAGTTGAATGTGGATTGATTATAAAGTTATACATTTGATGTTGATGTTGAGAATAATGAAATGTGAAGGGAAATTTGGTAAGAATGGTGTAATATGATACAAAGGGTAGATTTTGATATAAAATGAAGTTTGGAATGGTTTTATTTGGTTTTGGTTGTGTGTTGTGTGTTGCAAATGAATTGAGAAGTTTTGTTGAAATTGGTAAAAACTGGTTTTTATGGAACTTTGATGAATCATAACTTGTGCCTCAATTTTCAAAATTTGTTGAAATTTGTTTAAAAATAAAGTTCATTAAAAATTCTTCAAGTTGTTATAAAGTTTGTAAAATTTGGATTTTTGTAGAAAAATTTATGATCATTCAAAGTTTGGTGTCAAAATATGAAATTCTGCAAAGTTGCAAAATTTTTTGAATTCTGGTATGTGTGCACGCACAACCCTGTGATTCTTTAAACCTGTGCGCATGCACACACATGGGAAGGCTTTCTGTTTAGAGCGGTAGCACAACCTGTGCGCGCACACATCTAATGGAAATTTACAACCTGTGCGCACGCACACATTGGGAAGGGCAATCTATTGAGGGCGATAGCACGTCTTGTGCAAGCAAACAGAATTGCAAATTTTGGTACCTGTGCGTACCCACGCCTCTATGTGTATGCACACGTTTTAAAAATATCTTTGGGCGTGCACACGCACACCACTGTGCGTACGCACACGCCCTGTTTCTCCAACTTAATTTTTGTTTTCAAATATTTTACCTTCCCAACAAGATTGTAAGCTTCTGTGACACCATTTTAAGACTCTTGGGCTTAATTTTGGGCATTAAAACAGGGGAAAGAACTTAAGAGATTTAGTTTGATATTGTTTTGAAAAATTAGAGAACGGAGGCTTAGGTTTCGGGTGTACTAATGATGGTTTGATGGCGTGTGAAGGTAGATTGATATATGAAATGAGAACTGATGAACTGTTGAATTCGGAACAAAAATGTGAATTGACAGTAGTTGAGATGAGTTGAGGACTCGGAATGGGAATGTTGATTTGGCAGTGGTTGAGATGAGTCGAAGACTCAAATGTACAATGATGAATCATTGATGTATTGAAAATATTTTCTAAAAAACCACTGAACTACTATGTTATATTGAGATTATAAGACGCTATGCGCCCGGCAGGGAGGATGGTTAATCCCACCTGTCGAGGTAGCGGCGCGGCGTAAGGACGGTGTTTAATCCCGCTTACGTTGAGATGTGAGGTCTATGGCAAGAGTATCCTTTGCATCCCTTCGGATCAATAGAGTGTGCAGGCACAAAATCCTGGACGGTGATCCGAGCACCATATCTCGGGGGTTTCCAATGATGATTCTGAAGGGCGACATCTCCATGGAGATGTGTCGGGTTGGCAGTTGAACCGACAATGTGATATCATAGCCAGTAGGACAGGCATTCTTCATGTGCATTTTCTACCTGTTTATTTGCTTTGTCGAGTTGTAATTGTATTCCTATTTGTATAACATGCCTAATTGCTTACTTGAATTACTTGCCTTATATGCTTCTACCTGTGTTTTACTTGCATTGAACTTTAATTGTGTTTTCTACTAGGATTGAGGAGGTTCGAAAGGCGGTGGCGATGGGATCGCTTGGAGGATAGGTTAGTGAAGGCTGTGGAACAGCGGAGATCTATTAGACTAGAGAATCATTTAAGATAGATCACCCTTTTATTGTATTATAGTTTAAGTTATGCTTTATTGTTTTAGTATGCTTTAAGATAAATCTTGTGATGGATATGAAGTCTAGGATTGCCTTTGGTGTCCCGAGGTCTTATATCTTACATCACTGGGCACTGTTACCATACTGAGAACATCTGGTTCTCATACCATATTCTGTTGTTATTTTTCAGATGCAAGTCGTAACCCACCTCGGTGAGTTACTTTGGATGGTGATAAAAGCAGAGGATCATGATACTTTTTGGAGTCTTTTGAGTTATTTTATATATGTCTCTCATCTTTTGTATTTTTGCTTTTGCCTAGAGGCTTATTTTTAAGAGAAAACTTGTATATGCTACTTTAAACTTCAGATTTTGTTTTGTTTGTATATATATGGCTTAGCCAACTTAAACTTTTCTCTGTTTTTGAGCTATATCCTTCATCAGGCTTCTAGATTATATTAATTATTTTATATATTATATGTATGAGCTTAGAACTATCGTAACCTTTGATTATCCTTTGCTTTATGATGCGACGTAAAGCTTAGGCTAATTAGGGTGTTACATTTAGTGGTATCAGAGTGGTTCATCCTCGTAAGCCTGAGGGATGGACCGATTGTGCTTCATTGCATACTCTGTGCGTCTTTTCTATGATGCTATTAGGTTATCCACTTGATATTGCATAGCATGCTTGTTTGAGAGTGTCTATTTGGGATAATTGAAGCACTAAGCTTTTGATATTGAGACTGATCACCTTGATATTGATTGTTTGGTGTAGACAGGAACCCTAATGGCCACTTGCGAACGAGGTCATGCTCGTTTAAAAAAGAGTAGAAATGAGCAACCGGTTGATAACCATGCCGAATTCATGGCGGCAATGGCGAATCTTGCAAACACCATGGAAGCTAATGCTGCTGCGACTCTGCAAGCTGTACAGAGATTAGGCCAACCGGCTGGGAATGGAAATGGTAATGGCGAAGGAAACGCGAATGAGAATGCTGAGGGAAATGGAGATAACATGGGAGGTGCTCCGATGACCTTGGTGACTTTTCTCAAGGTTCATCCTCTAAGCTTTAGGGGTTCAACTAATCCTACAGAAGTGGATAACTGGTTCCAAGCTATGGAGCGCATGCTGCAAGCACAACATGTCCCGAATAACCAATACGTAGAATTTACTGCTTATCAGCATGTGGGAGAGGCCCAGCATTGGTGGCAATCCCAATGCCACTTGCTCCAGCTTTAGAATTCCGATGTTCCTTAGGATGTATTCCAAACGGCCTTCTACACAAAGTACTTTCCTAAATCTGCAAGGGAAGCAAAGGAGATGGAACTTATGCAGCTGAAGCAAGGTTCCTTATCTGTGACAGATTATACTAGCAAATTCGAGGAGCTTTGTAGGTTTTCTATGGTGTGTCAGGGTGCCCCGGAGACCTATAAAAGCTAGAAATGCATCAAGTACCAAAGGGGCTTGAAGGATAGTATCATGACTACTGTGGCTCCTATGGAGATTGGTACCTTCTCCGAATTAGTGAACAAAGCGAGGGTGGTTGAAGAATATGCGAAAATGGTAGCTTTGTCCAAGGAAACCCATGGAGGAAACACTAGTAAGGGACGTGGCAAGTATTTTCATCCAAGGGGTTAGAGTTTTAGGAGAGGAGGATATGTGCCTCAAGGTCAAGGAGGCTTCAGAAAGAGCACTCAAAATCAGTTTCAGTATGCTAAAGGGAGAGGAAATCAGAGTAAGATTTCTCTGGATTTGACTTGTGTACATTGTGGGTGTTTTCATCCATATGACTCTTCCAATATTGGTTTAGGTGGTTGCTTCAACTGTGGATTGCCTTGTCATATTGCGAGGGATTGCACTCATGGGAGGAACCCGAATGCGGGTCAGAGTCAGCACCAAGGGCGAGTGTTTGCTGTGAACGCCAATGATGCTTCTAAGGCAGATCCGTTGATGAGAGGTATATGTTTAATTGGCGATAAATTCTTAATAGCATTGTATGATACTGGAGCTTCACATTCGTTTATTTCATTTGCTAAAGTTGAGGAACTAGGCTTGAAAGTGTTAGAGTTAGCATTTGATCTGCATGTACACACTCCGCATCAGACGGTTATGACTAGGTCAGGATGTAGGCAAGTAGGTTTCAAGCTTGAGGGTAGAGATCTTGTGTGTGATTTGATCTGTTTACCAATGGTTGGGTTGGAGATGATTTTGGGGTTTGATTGGTTGTCAAAGAACCGAGTTTTGTTGGATTGGTTTGAGCGGTCGATTCAGTTTATATCAGAAGGAGAAAATGGAGCAGTGATAGCTAAGGGATTTACCTGAACTCTGTGATGGTGCACTGTAGTGGGGTAGAGTGTCAGGGTTATATCTTGTTGGCTGCTAACACATTGGGTGATGCCCAGAACATAGATCAGATTTTGGTAGTTAAAGACTTTCCAGAAGTGTTTCCAGAGGATATTCCTGAGTTCCCACCTCAAAGGGAAATTGACTTTACGATTGAATTGGTGCCGGGAGCTGGACCAGTGTCAATTGCACCGTATAGAATAGCTCCGATAGAGCTGGCTGAATTAAAGATTCAGTTGGAAAAGCTTCTGAACAAGAGGTTCATTCGACTGAGTGTATCTCCGTGGGGAGTGCCAGTTTTATTGGTGGAGAAGAAGGATGGAGGAATGCGACTGTATGTGAATTACCGGTAGCTAAACAAAGTGACTTTGAAGAATAATTATCCGTTGCCTAGGATCGACAACTTGATGGATCAACTGCAAGGAGCTGGAGTGTTTTCAAAGATTGATCTAATGTTGGGTTACCATTAGATAAAGGTGAAAGAGGATGATATCCCTAAGACTGCGTTCAGGACGCGCTATATACACTACAAGTTTGCGGTGATGTCCATTGGGTTAATGAATGCACCTGCTATTTTCCTGGATTACATGAATAGAGTCTTTCATCCCTTTTTGGAGAAATTCATGGTGGTTTTCATAGACGACATCTTAGTTTGCTCTAAGACGGTGAAGGAGCATGAGAAACACTTGAGGATTGTGTTTCAAATCTTAAGGGAACGGAAATTGTATGCTAAGTTATCCAAGTGCGAGTTCGGGAAGGAGGAAGTGAAGTTTTTAGGTCATATGGTAAGCAAGGGAGGAATAGCAGTGGATCCTTCTAAGGTAGAAGCGGTGATGGAATGGGAGAGACCAACAATAGTGATAGAAGTTAGGAGTTTCTTGGGTTTAGCCAGATATTACCGGAGATTCATTGAAGGATTTTCCTGGATTGCGCTATCGATGACTAAGTTGACAAGGAAGGAGGTGCCATTTTTGTAGACGTCAGAGTGTGAAGAAAGTTTTCAAACTTTGAAGCAAAAGTTAACTTCAGCGCCTGTTTTGATTTTTCCGGAACCGCACGAACCATTTGAAGTGTATTGTGATGCGTCACTAAAAGGTTTAAGTTGCGTATTGATGTTTTATGACTTAAAGAAGATGTTTTATGACTTAAAGAAGATGTTCTGGTGGCTTGGGATGAAAGGTGATGTAGATACAGTGGTATCTAAGTGCCTGACGTGTCAGAAGGTAAAGATAGAACATCAAAAACCATCAGGAATGCTACAGCCACTTGAAATTCCTTAGTGGAAGTGGGAAGGAATTGTGATGGACTTTGTGACCGGGTTACCGAGGACTAGGTCGGGATTTGATGCGGTTTGGGTGATCCTGGATAGCTTAACCAAATCTGCTCATTTTCTGTCTATCCGAGTAAACTATTATATGGAGGAGTTAGCGAGATTGTACATCAAGGAGATAGTAAGGTTGCACGGTGTGCCATCGAGCATAGTGTCGGACCATGATCCCCGATTCACCTCAAGATTTTGGGGATCTTTTCAAAGGTCTTTTGGTACGAAGCTATGTCTTAGTACTGCATATCATCCACAAACAGATGGACAGTTGATGGGTGAAAATCAAATTTCACACAAACTCACCGGCAAGTGTAACGGGTCGCATCAATTACTAATAACTCAAGTGAGTGAAGTCGATCCCACAGGGATTGATGGATCAAGCAAATTTAGTGAGGTGATTTGTCTAGTCAAGCTAACAGTGGTGAATTGGGTGAAATTGAAGCCGCACAAAGTAAATTGCAAAGAATGTAAAGTGCAGAATGTAGATTTGCAAAAACTTAAACAGCAAGAAAAGTAAATTGCATCAAATGTAAAGGGAATTGGGTGCTAAGTGATGTGTGGAAAACGATCCAACACAAAACTCACCGGCAAGTGTACCAGGTCGCATCAAGTAATAAAACTCACGGGAGTGGGGTCGATCCCACAGGGATTGAAGGATTGAGCAATTTTAGTTCGGTGGTTGATTTAGTCAAGCGAATCAAGTATTGGTTGAGTGATTTTGTATCCAACAGTAAGTAAATAGCAGAAAATGTAAAGGGAGAGGGGTGAATTGCATAAATTAAAGAGAACTGAAAGTAAAAGAGCTGAATCTTAAAGAACAAGAAATTAAATGACTAAAACTTAAAGTGCAAGAAATGTAAATTGCAGTAACTTAAAGTGCACGAAATATAAATTGCTTGAATGGAAAAGGGATTTGAGGACTGGAATTTCAGAATTTAAGCAAGGGAAATTAAATTGCAGCAATTATCAAAACAAGAGATGAATTGAAATAGACTAGATCTCAAACAGAAATGGAAATTAACTTGCAGCAGGGGTTCACAGAAGAACCAAAAGGAAAATGGGATCTCAGGACTCCAGAGACTAGATAGAAAAGTCTAGATCTCAATTACCTTCCCAGATCCAAGTTCACAAAGCAATTAACAAGAAATTAAAGAAGAAGCAGTAAAGGAAATGTAATTGAACTCAATTATGCAGAAAGGACATTAAAGAGATCCTGAATGGAGATTGAGACAGAAATTCCTCAATTCTTCACACCCAAGACTCAAACAAGAAAAGTAAACAATGCTCAAGCAAGAACGAGGAAGAAGTGAGATCAATTCTCCTTCCCAATTCTCTCAATTCTCAGTTCAAAGCTCTCAGAGAAAAATGAAGTTTCAAAATGTAAAAATTCTAAAATCAAAAGGAAAGTTCAAAAGTCAAAAGTAAAGAAGAAGGTCCTAATTACATCAAACTATCTCCTATTTATACACTTTCTATTCTTGGATTTTAGAATTTGGATGGGCTTTTGATTTGGTGAAGAAATGAATTAAATTGGATTTTTAATCCAATTTTCAGCCCATGAGAAAATGGCTTCCAGGAGGCTGCCCTGACCTTGTGGAGGGCAGAGCAGGAAATGGTGCGTGCGGCCCTTGTTGCGTGCGTGCTTGGTGCGTGTGATGCATCAGAATGCTGCCCTGCCCTTGTGGAGGGCAGGGCAGAAGTGCCATGGTGCGCCAGATGCTGCATGTGCGTGCGTGCTTGCTGGCCGAGACTCCCTTGGTGTGCCCAATCTTGTGCGCTGGCCGTGCACCACAAAATGCTGCCCTGCCCTTGTGGAGGGCAGGGCAATGTTTCCAAAAGTGAAGTTCCACGTTCGAAACTCGGTGGAGGCACATGCTGCTTCTTTTCCTTGGTTTTCTTGGCACCAAAGAAAGGCCTAGTTCCTTACTTCCTCATGGTGCCGTGTTCGATCCTGAGAGATTGAAAGCAAGCTTGTGAGTATCGCTCCCCCACTCCCCCTTGCTCATGAGTTCGAACCTTGTGGCAAGCATTGGTAAGCTTTTTCCTTGAATTTATTTCTTTGATGAGCCCGATATTGCTCTTGAGGAGGGCAGGGCAGAGTTTTTGCTCCCTTTGGTCCTTGGCATCAAATTGTGCTCCGCCCTTGTTGTGGGCAGGGCAATGTTGCTTTTCAAGGCTTGGTTTATTATGTTGCTCTCCTGGAGGGCAGTGTGCCCTTGTGGAGGGCAATGTTTGCTTCCTCCTTCTATGCACCACATTCCTTCTTTCCTTGGGCCATGCTTTCTTGAGCCACGTTTTTCCTCTTTTCTTCCTTTCTTCACCTACAAGAAACCAAAACAACCACTCAAAGTATCTCTAAACTCATAAGGTTTATAATTCATAAAAAATCAATTAATTCTTGCTTAAACCTCGTGATTTAGCATCAATTTAATGGTGGTTGCTTGATTTAAAGAAGTTATGCATTTTCATTCCAAATCACTTACTTGAGATGCAAGAAAGTGCATAAAGACTAATAAAACAAGTGAAATTAGCTTAAAAAATGAGTATATGATGACATGTCATCACTAGGATATTAAAGAAGACAGTAAATCAGAACTCAGAACAATTGCAGAAGACTTAAATTGCATGAAAAGTAAATTCAGCTCACAACAAGCTCAAATGTAAAGTTGCAGAAAGTAAATTTGCAAAAGAGAATTATCAGAAACTGAAATTTCATAAGCCAAATTGAATAAAAGTGTATCAACTATGCTATGCTCACTGGAATGTCTAATCCTCCAAGAGAAATCTAGAGTCTCTAATCCTCCAGCCTGAGCCTTCTATTCTACTCCTACTCCTACTATGCGTGCTTTCTTCTGAAACGAAACTGATGCCTTTATATAGGCTTCCTAAACTACTAAATGAAATTCAAATTGAAAACAAATTACAATTAAATGCAAAATTCTTATTCTAGATGATCCTTTTGCCTTGAGTGATGTCAATTGGGCTCTGCTTGCTTTGGGACTTCGATGGGCTTGTATTGGAATTAATTAAGCCAAAGTTGCAGCTTCCAGGAGAGCGTACCCTTCATTTAGAGAACCGAGCGTTCGGGAACCCACACGTACGCGTCCCTCACGCTTGCGCGTGCTTTTGCATTTTTGCCCGTCGACGTGTACGTGTCCCTTGCAGCGTTCACCAAATATGCATAGCGTTCTTTAATTGAGCACTCCTCACGTGTACGCGTCCCTTACGGCTATGCGTGACCCATCGAACTTGTCACTTCCACGCTGCCGCTCAACCCACGCTTGCGCGTCCTTCTTCAGGTAAGCCACATCCACGCGTACGCGTTGTGCACGCGTACGCGTCGATGGCTATACTTCCATTCCAATTTTTGTTTTGCTCAAAAACGTTCACTCTTGCAACATATCGTTCTCTTTGAAAACGAGTGCCCACCACTTCCACGCGTACGCGTTATGCATGCGTACGCGTGAGTCTTCGAAAATTCATCCCTGAAGCGTAAGCGTCTTGTACGCGTGTGTATCGTAGCGTTTTCGTGTCCAGAGTGCTCTCCTTGTTTAAATCATGGGCCATGCTTTTATAAGTGTGGCCGAAGGCTCCAAAGCATGCTCACACTTCAAAATGTGTCCAAAATTCTTCCTTTGAGATTATTTTGTGCTTTCTGCTTCTTTTCCTTCATCTTTTCACCTATCATCAACCAAACAGATACATCAAAGCCTTGGCATAGTCATCAAATCTTGCATCATTCATATTATCAACTAAATCTTGCAAGAAATTGATGCCAGGGCATCTAGGCCAGTTTCACTGATCTTTTCTTTACTGTTTTAGGGTAGTTTCGTGCATTTTTCATAGTAAACAAGGCAAGTTTTGGGTGAAAATACACTTACACCTTCATTCAAGCAACTATTGTGAATTTTGCATGATTTCATGAGATTTTTTCTAGAATTACATGATATTTTAGTGATGCATGATCTCATGATTTTGGCTAGAGCTTTGATGCACTTTAATTGCTTGATTTCAGGACAAATGAAGCATGGAAGAATCACGTTAGCATTCACGTTAACTTAGTTAATGTGACTACTAACGTGGGATGGCAATTGACTTACAACATTAATAAGAAACGTGATCACCAATAATGCCTGCGAAGCCATTTCATAGCCTACATTAAGAGCCACGTTAACTAAGTTAACGTGGTACTTAACGTAGAAGGAAAAGAGGACTCCACGTTAATGAGAAACGTGAACTCCAATAGCATTTCTCCTCAACGTTAGTGGTAAAAGTGAACACCACTAACGTTGGGAAACTAGGCAATGCCCCACGTTAAGAGTCACGTTAACTAAGTTAACGTGAACTCTAACGTGGACAAGGATCAACAATGCCAACGTTAGTGACACTCACTTTTGTCACTAACGTTGAATCATTTTCATTGCCTACGTTAACTCTCACGTTAAGATTGTTAACGTGAAAGTTAACGTGGAGTGGGGTTCAAGGAACCAATGTTAGTGACACTTACTTTTGTCACTAACGTTGGAGGATGGCTTCATTACTACGTTAAGAGCCACGTTAACAAAGTTAACGTGGACTCTAACATAGGGGATTAAGGCAAATAGAGCGTTAGTGACAAAGGTGAGTGTCACTAACGCTCTCGAAGGTGATAGGTGCACACGTTAAGAGCTACGTTAGCTAAGCTAACGTAAGACCTAACATGGGAGGCAAAGGGCAAGCAACGTTAATGGGAAAAGTGATTCCCATTAACGTTTGCGAAAAGGGGCACAAGCCAACGTTAATGGAAAAAGTGAGTCCCATTAACGTTGGCCAAGAATTGAGAAGGAACGTTAGAAGTCACGTTAAGACTTCTAACGTAGAGAATAACGTGGGCATATAAAGGGTGGAACGTTAGTGGAAAAGGTGAATGCCACTAACGTTCTCGCACCCAGAAATGTATTCCACGATTAATCTCACTAAGTGCCTGAGCCTAATTCATATTTCTCTGCAAGCTGGGCCCACTAAAGATGAGAATTGCTTCAACTCGAGGTCCAAAGCCCACATCTAAGACTTGAAGAACTCACTAGAAGATCATGAAGAGTAGTATATATAGGAGTAGTTTTGAACTAGCTTGTGACTTTTGGGCATTTTGGGGAGAACTACTCTCTGCATATTTACTTTTCTGTACTTCTATCATGGATTCTTCTTTTCTGCCATTTTTGATTCCTAGAGCTATGAACAACTAAACCCCTTTCATTGGGTTAGGGAGCTCTGCTGTAATTTGATGGATCAATATTAATTTTCATTCTTCTTCTTCTATCTTTTCTCTTGATTTTACTAGAAAGCTTTCAATCTTAATTCAATTGGTTAGTTGTCTTGGAAAAGAAACTCTCCATAATTGGATCTCTTCGGAACCTTGGAAGAGGAATGAAGAGATCATGCTAGAATTGCTTTCTCATGCTAGACCAATTTGGGTTGGGATGGATATGTGACTATAATCCCCTCAATACTTGAATTGGGAAATGTATGTGGTATAATCAGTGACCATACTTCATCTCTTCTCATGAGCAATTGACCAAGGAATTGGCTATTGATCAAGATTTGAGAGATTGAATTACCAAGGAATTGGGATTCAATCACTTAAGATTGCCAAGGAGATCAATGAATGCATTGATTGAGGAAAAGATGAGAATGAACTTGATCCGGAGAATTGCAACATCTCCTAGACCCAATGATTCCCCCATTTGTGATCTTACCCATTCTCTTTAATTTCTGCCATTTACTTTTATGAGTATTACCCCAATTCCCCATTTAAGATTCTGCACTTTAATTTCTGCTATTTACTTTTTAGTCATTTAAATTTCTGCATCTCAATCTAAATTCTGTTTAGCTCAACTAGCATATTCTTCTAACTAAAGTTGCTTGACCAATCAATCCTTGTGGGATTCGACCTCACTCTATAGTGAGTTTTTACTTGACGATAATTCGGTATACTTGCCGAAGGAAAATTTGTTGAGAGACAAGTTTCCATGCATCAGAAATCTAATGAAAATGCATAAAATTACCAATGTTTGATTGAATCAAGACAAGCATGAAATTCTCACTCAAACACTTACTTGTTGCCTAAAAATGCATGAAAACCAAGTAAAAACTAATGAAATAGGCTTGTGAAACTAGCCTAAGATGACTTGTCATCACAACACCAAACTTAAATTTGCTTGTCCCCAAGCATTCAATGAAATAGAACAAGAATGAATGAAGACAGAGAAGAGTGTAAGTCTTTATTTAGAAAATATTCAATACTGATTAATGGGGTTTTCATGCATGGTATCTTAGAGATTTTTATTCTGTGGCTGAGACATCAACATTCCTTTGGATCCTTACTTGAATTACACAAAAAAATGAGACTTGTTATTGATTGGTCCTTAGTTTTTTCTTGCTCTCTTTCTTTTGATTGAGATTTATTGCTTAGCTGAGGCTTAATGCTATGTGATAAGGCAGCTTTTTAGAGTAAGCTTTCAGCCAGCATTCCCGCCCCAGTTGGTTCAAGATGCTAGGTGTTGAATCACCCCTATGGGCTTACTTGCTCAAGCCTCTCCTTAGCACACACACATTACGGGCATTTGGCTTGTTTTGTTCTTTGGAAATTGATGCCCAGCACCTCTTTGGGTCACTAAATGCTTTGTCTCAAAGTAGCTCTTGAGGGTGGACTTTCGATTGGCAATCCATGGTTAGTTAACCCAAGTTGCTGGGTGATGAAGCACCCCTTAGAACCTAGTTATCCAAGCTTATCTTTGTATAAGAACATCACAGGCATATATCCAAATCTCAAGCAATTGGTGCCCAGCCTTGTTTATTCCTTTTTTTGTTTCTTTCTCTTGCATTTTCATTCTTTTATTTTGGACCTCTTTCATTTGTCAAGTCTCATGAAATGTAACTCAAGTTCATATCACAAAGTCATGCCAACATTCAGCCTTATTTATAAATCAACTAATGAACCAGCACATACCACCACATAACCTTATTCTGTCTCATGTCATACCAGACTTTTACTCTTTCTCTATTTCACATTTATTTTTCTTTTATTCAAGCATGCGGAGTAAAGCATATAATTCAAGATGAAAGTGAATCAAGCACTTGGACTAGCAAGCCACAACAGCATGGAAACAAACAAACTAACAGACAGTAAATAAATCTAAGAAGACACTAATTAACAGGGGGCATTTTCACTTTCAATTAGCATGTTTAGGCTAAAGTCAGTCAGAGAACAATACAACCTCTTGGAGTCCATTTGTATCCTCTATGTTATCATCATTGTTGGGTTCCATATCCTTCCTTTGTCCATGATGATGTATCTTTTCCTCCAAGAGAATGAATGACTTCCTACAAGAGATATTGAAAGTTGCTTGTTCCCCAAGCACTTGAGAAATAGTTAGCATGCATGTATGCTTGTGATTCTCTGAACCTAAGTTGATGTGGAAACACCAAACTTAGTTCTTTGCCTACTTCTATATGTAGCAGAATAAATACATGCATGAAACATCAAGTACTTTTTATTAATAAAGTAAACTATGAATTAGAAAACAAACTAAAATCTAGAAACATAACAATTATTAAGTAGTTTCTCTGATTGTTTGGGGCCGATACTAGTCATGTTGAGGGTGCAATCTGTTCTTAATGAAAATATTTTTGGTGGAACACCAAACTTAGCATCCAACATTCACCCTTTCATTACTTTGGTGTGCAACACCAAACTTAGCTCTTTGTAATACAGAGAAATCTACTTAACTCCTTTAATGAAATAACTAAGAAAGGAAAACTACTGACCTGTAGCTGATGACTTTCTTCCTCTTCTTCCAGCTTGCTAAGGGGAATGACCTCAAAGAGGGAGAAGATTCAGCTATTGTCCCCTGTTTTGGCCTCTCCTCAGCAAGCTCCCTTTTGTTATTTGCTGGATTGAAATTGCTTGCTGGATCAAGGGTAGGATTGTTTGCAGTTGACTTTTTCTTGAATGTTGTCCTTGGTATATTGGTCACATTCCTCTTCTCGATGCTCTTGTTATTTGCCTTCACCTTTTGGATGTCAAGACTTGGTGGTTGTGTGTTGGTTAGAGTGTTTTCTTCATCAAAATCCTCTTGAATTGGTGGTTTAATGAGCCCTTCTTCTATGCAACTTTCTGCTTTACTTGAGTGTGATCTTTCTTGATGGAGTTCCTCCCTTTCTTACGCATGATCCTCCATTAAGTTCTTTGGGAGTGAGTCCACATGGTCTTATACCACCTCAATTAGCCTCTGTGGATACGGAATCCTTGGCTCATATACCTCCACCACCTCATATTTCCTTGAAGTTTAACTCGATACACGGGCATCTTCTTCTTCTTCTTCACTCACAGTTTGTTCTTCATCCTTACCATTTGGCAATCCTGAATGTGTCCTCCTTTTCTCTAAATGCCCCTCTATCTTCTTGAAAAGGAATTCTTGTTTGGTCCAGAATTGTTTTTGTTCTTCTAGGAGTTCTTCTTGTCTTTTCAATAATTCTCTGTACTTTTGAAGGGGATCTTCAACTGCTGGCTCAAGAGATGAAGGCTGAGAGTGATTTTGTGGACATGAATGTGTTATGGTGAAGTTGTTTTGAGGGATATGGAAGGAGCTTTGTGTTGAGGTATATTCAAATGATGGAAAATTCTCACATGAGAAATCAAGAGGCAGGGTTTTACCTAGTTTAGGAGCCTCTTCA
Source organism: Arachis hypogaea (assembly GCF_003086295.3). Taxonomy (NCBI): domain Eukaryota; kingdom Viridiplantae; phylum Streptophyta; class Magnoliopsida; order Fabales; family Fabaceae; genus Arachis; species Arachis hypogaea. The sequence goes on along the minus strand of NC_092045.1, from coordinate 39,178,130 downwards.
TGTTGCTCTTTCACCTCCTCCCTTGCACTTAACATTTAGTTTACCAGCACTTCCATGTTTTTGAAGGAGTTCTCTTGCTCGTTCTAGGATATTTGTGCCTCCCTCTTATATCTTTCAAGCATGGTCTCAAGCTTTGAGAGGCTTTGGTTCATGGAAGTTTGTGTGGACTGCGAGTTTTGGGAGAGATTTTTGTCGATGGATACTTAAGTGATGAAGAATTTTCGAATGAAAAACTGGGAGGTGAGGTTTGACAACTTTCCATGAATGAAATGAAGATTTTCTCAAGTGATGATGGCTCTTGATAAGTGGAGTATGACACATTGAGTGCTCTCTGATTTTGATCCTCCCAAGCACAACTTGAAGAATTGTTGAATTCATCGCAGTATGGATCATCTTGTGGCATTGGGGGACAATCTTGCATGAATTTATTGAAAGCACACTCCAGTAAAGATGTCCCTTGATGAACAAAGTATGGATCATCAAGATTTTTTTGATTTTGACCCTCTCGGTCACAATCTGAGTAGTTGTTATAGCAATATAAATCATCTTGTGGCTCTGGGAGGTGTTCATACTCTTTCATTCCTTGTTGATACTCCCATCTACCATTAGCATAATGACATGAATCATTTTGTGGTGTTGGGTAGTATTCCATATAATTATCTTGATTAGCATATCCCCACTAGGTGGATTGGTCATGGTCTCTCATTCTTTGGTGATATTCCCAGCCACCATTAGAATAATGACTTGAATCATTTTGTGGTGGTGGGCAATATCCCATATGATTCTCTTACTCATCTTGTGGCTCTAAAGCATATCTCCATTGATTGGAGTGCTCAGAATCTGTGACTTCTTGGTGATATTCCCAGCCACCATTAGGATAGTGACTTGAATCATATTGTGATGGTGAGAAATATCCCATGAAATTTGTTTGATCAAAAGATGAGTTAAACTCCATTTGAATTTTGTAAAACATATCACCAATGAAAATTGAAATTCATGTCATAGATGAGAATTTCTTAGTGAGGCAATAACGCAAACACCTTGGTATCAGCTTAAAATAGAAAATTAAAAGAACAAAAACAAAGAAAATGCTTAATCTAGACTTCTCACCCACTTAATCATTGTCGATCTACATTAATCCCCGGCAACGGCGCCAAAAACTTGATGGGTTAAAATCGAATTCACACAAACTCACCAGAAAGTGTATCGGGTCGCATCAAGTAGTTATAACTCACGTGAGTGAGGTCGATCCCACAGGGATTGATGGATCAAGCAACTTTACTGAGGTGATTTCTCTAGTCAAGCTAAGAGTGGTGAATTGGGTGAAATTGAAGCAGCAGAAAGTCAATTGTAAAGAATGTAAAGTGCAGAATGTAGATTTACAGAAACTTAAAGAGCAATAAAAGTAAATTGCATCAAATGTAAAGGGAATTGGGTGGTGGGAAATTAAAAAAGATAGTAAATCAGAACTTAGAACAATTGCAGAAGACTTAAATTCCATGAAAAGCAAATTCAGATCACAACAAGCTCAAATGTAAAGTTGCAGAAAGTAAATTTGCAAAAGAGAATTATCAGAAACTGAAATTTTATAAGCCAAATTAAATAAAAGTGTATCAACTATGCTAAGCTCTCTGGAGTCTCTAATCCCCCAAGAGAGATCTGGAGTCTCTAATCCTCTAGCTTGAGCCTTCTATTCTACTCTTACTCCTACTGTGCGTGTTTTCTTCTGAAACGAAACTGATGCCTTTATATAGGCTTCCTAAACTACTAAATGAAATTCAAATTGAAAACAAATTACAATTAAATGCAAAATTCCTATTCTAGATGATCCTTGTGCCTTGAGTGATGTCAATTGGGCTCTGCTTGCTTTGGGGCTTCGATGGGCTTGTATTGGAACTAATTGAGCCAGAGTTGCAGCTTTCAGGAGAGCGTAGCATTCATTTAGAGAACGGAGCGTTCGGACACCCATGCGTACACGTCCCTCATGCTTGCGTGTGCTTTTGTATTTCCCTCGTCGACGACTATGCGTAACCCACGCATACACGTCCCTTGCAGCATTCACCAAATGAGCGTAGCATTCTTTAATTGAGCGCTCCTCATGCATACGCGTCCCTTAAGCATACGTGTGACCCATTGAACTTGCCACTTCCATGCTGCTGCTCAGCCCATGCTTGCGCGTCCTTCTTCAGGTAATCCACATCCACGCGTATGTGTCATGCACGCGTACGCGTCGATGGCTATACTTCCATTCAAATTTTTGTTTTGCTCAAAAACACTCACTCTTGCAACATAGCGTTCTCTTTGAAAACGAGCACCAACCACTTCCACGCGTACGTGTTATGCATGCGTACGTGTGGGTCTTTGAAAATTCATCCACAACGCGTAAGCGTCTTGTACGCATGCGCATCGTAGCGTTTTCGCGCCCAGAGTGCTCTCCTTGTTTAAATCATGGGCCACACTTTTATAAGAGTGGCCTAAGGCTCCAAAGCATGGTCACACTTCAAAATTTGTCCAAAATTCTTCCTTTGAGCTTATTTTGTGCTTTCTGCTTCTTTTCCTTCATCTTTTCACCTATCATCAAGCAAACAGATACATCAAAGCCTTTGCATAATTATCAAATCTTGCATCATTCATATTATCAACTAAATCTTGCAAGAAATCTAATGAAAATGCAAAAAATTACCAATGTTTGATTGAATCAAGACAAGCATGAAATTCTCAATTAAACACTTATTTATTGCCTAAAAATGCATGAAAACCAAGTAAAAACTAATGAAATAGGCTTGTGAAACTAGCCTAAGATGACTTGCCATCAACAGTCAGAGAGAACGTTTCAGACGTTGGAAGATATGTAAGAGCATATGTATTGGATCAACTCGGAAGTTGAGATCGTTACATGCCATTGGTGGAGTGCTCTTGATGCTCCACCCTCAATTGCTCCATGTTAGTGCTTAGTTTTCCAAGAGACGTTTGTCATTGATCCCAATAGCTTTGAGGAGGAAAATACATCCCTTTAAGCATCTCAGGGATTTCATACTAAGGTAGTTGCACAGGTTCTTGTGCATGCTCTCTAATTTGCTCCATCCTCTTCTTGGTGATGGGCTTGTCCTCCCCAATGGAGATATTTTCTTCTATGAGAATTTTAGGTGAATTGCATATATGACAGATGAGGTGTGGGAATGCCAACCTTGCATTGGTGGAAGGCTTCTCAGCTATCTTGTACAATTCTTGAGGAATCACCTCATGTACTTCCACCTCACTTCCAATCATGATGCAAGTGATCAAGATGGCTCTGTCAACAGCCACTTTTGATCGATTTCTAGTGGGGATGATGGAACGTTGGATGAGTTCCAGCCATCCTTTAGCTATGGGCTTTAGGTCAAGCCTTCTTAGTTGAATGGGCTTGCCTTGGGAATCCCTTTTCTACTGTGCTCTTTCCACACAGATATCTGAGAGAACTTGATCCAATCTCTTATCAAAATTAACTCTCCTAGTGTAAGGATGTGGATCTCCTTGCATCAGAAGCAAGTTGAACGCCAATCTCACACTTTCCGAGCTAAAATCTAAGATTCTCCCTCGGACCATGGTCCTCTAATTCTTTGGATTTAGATTCACACTAGTGTCATGGTTTTTAGTAACCCATGCATTAGCATAGAACTCTTGCACCATTAGAATCCCAACATCTTGAATGGGATTGGTTAGGACTTTCCAACCTCTTCTCTGGATCTCTCTTCGGATTTCCAGATACTCATTCTTGTTGAGCTTGAAAGGGACCTCAGAGATCACTTTCTTCTCTGCCATTACTTCATAGAAGTGGTCTTGATGAGCTTTGTGATGAATCTCTCCATCTCCCAAGATTCAGAGGAGGTGGCTACTGCCTTTTCTTTCCTCTTTCTAGAGGGTTCTCCAACCTTAGCTGCCATGAATGGAAATAAAAAGAAAAAAGCTATGTTTTTCCAACACCAAACTTAAAACTTTGCTTGTCCTCGAACAAAAATAAAGAAAAGAGAAGAATGGAGTAGAAGAAGAAGAAAATAGAAGAAGAAAGAGGGAGAGGGAGCTTTTGGCTAAGTGGGGTTTATGCATGTATGAGAGGTGTGTGCATAAAGGGTGATGAAGTGGGAAAGGTAGGTTCAGCCAAGGGGTTGGTTTTGGGTGGGAAATTTGATTTTTAAGTGGGTGGGGGCTGGCAGGAGTTATGATCATTTTGGGGAAGTGATATAGATGTGATTGGGCTAGGGTTTATAGGGAAGTGTGTATGGGGTAGTGTGAAGGTGAGTGCGGGTAGGTGAAGATGCTAAGGGACCCACTTGTCCTGAGAGGCTAGGGAATTCAAATTCCCTGCCCTCTGCACTAGCGTATGAATGCCCATGGGCTACTCCTTGGCTGGCGTTCAACTTTTGACAACACTCCATCCAAAGTGTTCTGTTTTCACTGTTGAAGAATTCTGTCTCTATTTTGACTGATCCATATGATCATGAACCTATGAAAATAACTTAAAGAAAAATAAAATTAAGAAATAGAAATAACAAATAATTAATTAAGGTTGGGTTGCCTCCCAACAAGCGCTTCTTTAACGTCATTAGCTTGACGGTTGACTTCTTACGGAGGTGAGTATAGGCTTAGATTTTCACCCCTTACAGTGAACTTTCTTCCTGTCTTCTCATGAATGAGCTCCACATGCTCTAGAGACAGGACATGACTCACTATATGTGGTATAACTGGTTTCTTTGTGAAGACAACTCTCATGCCAGGTGAGAGGCCTTCAGTTGGGACTTTCTTGTCCCTCCAGCTTTTAGGTACTTTCTTTTTGGTACCTTTGTGCTCAGAGCTTGTTGATGGCTGCCCAACACCAAACTTAGAATTGATGTTTGGGGGTTCTGCAAGGCTCTGCACAGAAAGAGAGGGTTGGAACACTAAGTGTTGCACTATTGTCTCTTTCTTATCAGAGGGAGAACTGGGATTGAACATCTTGAATAACATGTAGTCCTCTCCTAGTTGGAAACCATTTCTCTCTTTGCCACATTAATCATGGCTTTTGCAGTGGCTAGGAAAGGTCTTCCAAAGATGACAGAGTCATCCTCATCCTCTCCAATATCCAAGATTATGAAGTTTGCAAGGATGTAGTAGTTTTCAACTATTACCAAGACATCCTCTACTAAGCCATATGGCTTCTTCATTGTCTTGTATGTCATCTCTAATGGGATGTTTGTAGCTTATACCTCAAGGATTCCCAGCTTCTCCATTACAGAGAGTGGCATGAGGTTGATGCTTGACCCTAGGTCACACAGAGTCTTCTCAAAGGTCATGGTGTCTATGGTGCAAGGGATAACGAAGCGTCTAGGATCTGGAAGTTTATGAGGTAGCCTCTGCTGAACCAAAGTATTGAGCTCTTTGGAAAGCAGTGGAGGTTTTTCCTCCAAAGACTTTGTACCAAATAACTTGGCCTTCAACTTCATGAGAGCTCCTAAGTACCGAGCAACTTGCTCTTCCCTAGTGTCTTCATCCTCATCAGAGGATGAGTATTCATCAGAACTCATGCACTGCAGAAGTGCAAGCAAAGGAACCTCTATGGTCTCTATATGAGCCTGGGCTTCCTTTAGTTCTTGGATGGGTTAATGTTCAAATTCGTCCCTCAAAGATCACGCGATCTTCATTTTCGTCCCCGAATGATTTTTTAATCAAATTAGTCCCTGAAAGATAAACTGTTAGTCAAATTAGTCATTCCGTCAATTGGATGATGACGTGTCATGTTAAGTGCCACGTGGCATGATGATGTGACACACCACGTGGTAGGTCAGTAACACGTGGTAGGTCAGTAACACGTGACAGGTCAGTGACACGTGGCATGTCACGTGTCACTTGACATATAAAAAATTTTCTATTAGTCAAAATAGTCCTTGAAAGTCCAAATGTAAGTCATTTTCATCCCTCAAATTTTAAAAATTAGTCAAACTAGTCCTTATATATTTTTTTTGTAATATTAAATTTATAATATTTTTTATACTACTAATTTTAATATTATTTTTTAAACCTTAATAAACAAAATTCTCTTTACATAAAATAATAAAAATAATTAAATTTTTATAAAGTTATGTTGTCATTTTATTTTAAAATTTTACATTTTCAAATAGTAAATTTTTATGTGAATTTTTTTTATTTGAATAAGTTTATCAAATTATTGTTGATTATATATTTAAAAATTTAATATTTTAAATTTTACTAAATAATATAGTAATTATTTTAAATTTGAAATCTTTTAAATTTTTTAAAATTATAATTTTTATTATTATTTAATTTATATAGTAAAACTCAATAATTGAAAAATTGGTTTATGGAATCACATTTTGAATCTTAATATTCTAATATAATTTTTTAAATATTTCATTTAAAACAAAAGAAATTTTATTTTAATATGAAGCATATCTATTTATATAATGTACTAGTGCGGAGTAGCCTATGTTATGCATAGGTATAATGTTTCCTATTTCCTTTTATCTCATTGATTTGTGAAATTAAAAGAAAAATTATATAATCTATCTCAAACATATGAAACACACAAAAATTTATTATGATGTTTGCACGTATTATGCTTAAGAAGCAATTCATTTATAATAATAATAATAATAATAATAATAATTAACCAACAAATTTTCAATATTTTGTAAAGTTTGGAATTGAAGCAAAATTTGTGGATCTTCTTGAATTTTGACTCTAAGTATCACTACCATTACCTCCTATATATAAGTAATACCGTAATGAAAAAAAAGATGTAGTAGAAAAAAATAGTGGTATAACTTTGTTTAGGTTAACATACAAAAATTTTGATTTTGAGCATATAACTTTGTTTAGGTTAATAAATACACATACATTTCAATTTTGAGTATATATATATATATATATATATATATATATATATATATATATATATATATATATACTCAAAATTGAAATGTATCCGGCAAAATGTAGTAATGTAACAAAAAAGGTTTTAGAATAGAAAAGAATAAGAGAGATTTTGAGTAGAATTAAAAGAGAGAGATAATTTTATGAAGAAAAAATTAAAAAAATTATATAACGACTAGTTTGACTAATTTTTTAAAATTTGAGGGATGAAAATGTCTTACATCTGGACTTTCAAGGACTATTTTGACTAATAGAAAACTTTTTTATATGTCAAGTGACATGCCACGTGTCACTGACCTCTCACGTGGCGTGCCACGTATTACTGACCTGCCACGTGGCGTGTCACGTCATCATGCCACGTGACACTTAACGTGACACGTCATCATCCAATTAACGGAAGGATTAATTTGACTAATAGTTTATCTTTCAGGGACTAATTTGATTAAAAAAATTATTCGGGGACGAAAATAAAGATCGCGTGATCTTTCAGAGATGAATTTGAACATTAACCCGTTCTTGGATAGGGGTCTCTTGAGTGGGAGTTGAGTACTAAGAGGGTGTGCTTTTACTAGCGTTCAACGCCAGCTCTGTTAGCTCTGTGGGCATTGAATGCTCTTGTTGTGCACCCTTATTGGCGTTAAACGCCAATTTCTCTATCCTTTTGGGCGTTGAATGCCCACCACGGGTATCTTTTCTGGCGTTCAGCGCCAGCTTCCCTAGCTGGTTGGGCGTTGAACACCTAGTGAGGGGTTCCTCATTGGTGTTCAGCGCCAAAATGCCTGCATTTTTGGGCATTGAACACCCAGTCAGTGCTCCCTGGCTGGTGTTCAATGCCAGCTCTGCTACCAGGATGGGCGTTGAATGCCTAGTGAGGGGTTCCTCATTGGCGTTTAGTGCCAGCCTTTTTGCCATTATGGGCGTTGAACGGCCAGTGAAATCTTGTTCACTAGAATTCAATGCCTTCCCAATTTCTTCAGATTCAGCCTTAACCACAGAGGTGATGGCCTTGCACTCTTCTCTTGGGATTACTTCAGTGTTACTTAGAAGAATATCAGGAGGAGTCTCAGGGATCCTCTTGCTCAGTTGACCGACTTGTACCTCCAAGTTTCTAATGGAGGACCTTGTTTCATTCATGACACTATAAGTGGTCTTAGAGAGGCTAAAAAACAGAGTGACTAAGTCAGAAAGGCACTGCTTAGAGGTTTTCATATTCCCTTGAGAAGATAGGAATGGTGGTATGTTGTTGAACTTTTTCTGGTTCCTTCTACCTTGATTGTTATTGAAATCTTGCTGATGCTTCTATTGATCCTTCCATGAAAGGTTAGGATGATTCCTCCATGAAGAGTTGTAGGTGTTTCCATAGGGTTCTCCCATGTAATTCACCTCCTCCATGGTAGGTTGATCAAGATCATAAGCATCCACATCAGGAGATAATTCTTGGTTACTTCCAGCTGCAATTTGGATTCCAGTCAAATGCTGAGAGATCATATTGACTTGCTGGGTCATGATCTTGTTCTGAGTTGATGCGCGAAATCTGTATCACTACAAATTTCCTTCGGCAAGTATACCGAATTTGTCGTCAGGTAAAAACTCACAGTAGAATGAGGTCGAATCCCATAGGGATTGATTGGTTAAGAAACTTTAATCAAAAGAGTGCTCTAGTTGAACTAACTAGATTTAAGTTGAGATTTACAGAAATTTAACTGGCGGGAAATGTAAACAGTAAGAAAAGTAAATGACAGAAAAGTAAATAGCAGAATGTAAATGACAGAAAGTAAATTGCAGTAAAGTAAATGGCTAAAAAGTATATGGGAATGGGGATGATGAACATCAAAGTAAATAGCAGAATATAGAGAATGGGAAGATAAGAAATGGGAAACTCATTGGGTTCAAGAGATGTTGCATTCTCCGGATCAAGTTCATTCTCATATCTTCCTCAATCCATGCAACTCATTGATTGATTGGGGTAAAACTTGTCTCTCAACAAATTTCCATTCGGCAAGTGTACCGAATTTGTCGTCAAGTAAAAACTCACAATAGAGTGAGGTCGAATCCCACAGGGATTGATTGATCAAGCAACTTTAATTAGAGGAATGATCTAGTTGAGCGAATCCATGAATAGAGTTGATAATTGCGGAAATTAAAATTGCGGGAAAGTAAATGACTAAAAGTAAATAGCAGAATTGTAAATGGGAATGGGGGAATTGCTCATAAAAGTAAATTGCAGAAAATAAAGAGAATGGGTAAGATCAGAAATGGGGAGTTCATTGGGCTTAGGAGATGTTGCATTCTCCGGATCAAAATTCATTTTCATCTCTTCCTCAATCAATGCACTCATTGATCTCCTTGGCAATCTTAAGTGATTGAACCACAATTTCCTGCGATTCAATCTCTCAAATCTTGATCAATAGCCAATTCCTTGGTCAATTGCTCATGAGAAGAGATGAAGTGTGGTCACTGATTATACCACATGCACTTCCCAAATCAAGTGTTTAGAGGGTTATAGCCACATACCCATCCACACTCAATTTGGTCCAGCATGAGAAAGCATTTCTAGCTAATCTCTTCATTCCTCTTTCAAGGATCCGAAGAGATCCATGTTTGAATAGCTTCTTTTCCAAGATAACTATTCAATTGGATGAAGATCGAAAGCTTTCAAGTAAAATCAAAAGGAAAGATAGAAGAAGAACAAGAAAATTAGTATTGATCCATTAAATTACAACAGAGCTCCCTAACCCAATGAAAGGGGTTTAGTTGTTCATAACTCTAGAAATCAAAATCAAAGATGGAGAATACATAATAAAGCTAGAAGTGCAGAGAAGTAAAAATACAAAGAGTAGTTCTCTTTCCTCGCTCCCCCAAAAAGCTCTTTTCTCTATTTTAAAACTACTCCTATATATGCTACTCTTCTCAGCTTCTAGTTAGCTCTTCAAGTTTTGGGCCTCTGGATCTTTGAGTTTGAAGCAGTTCCTTTCTTTATTTGGGCTTGGCTCACTTGCAGAGAGAAAGTGTGAAGTGGGCAGAGACTTTAGCTCAAGACGTTAGGGGTGTTTAACATTTAGTGAAAATACAAGTTCGAGAACGTTAGTGACACTTAACATTGTCACTAACGTTGCCATGCACCCCTTTGCCTCACGTTAAAGCCCACCTTAACTGGGTTAACGTGGCTTCTAACGTTGCCTTGTTAGCCTTCGAGAACATTAGTGACACTCAACATTGTCACTAACGTTCAAGTGTGCCCCTTCTTGCTTCACGTTAAAGCTCACGTTAACTAGGTTAACGTGGCTTCTAACGTGGCTTTTGCCAACCTTCGAGAACGTTAGTGACACTCAACATTGTCACTAACGTTCAAGTGTGCCCCTAGGTCTCACGTTTGAGTCCACGTTAACTAGGTTAACGTGGCTTCTAACGTGGTCATTCTTAGCCATCCCAACGTTAGTGACAATGTTGAGTGTCACTAACGTTGGCTCATTCTTCATTCCTCATCGTTAGCTTCCACGTTAACCAAGTTAACGTGGCTCTTGGGGGTTGTGTGGTTGCTCTAACGTTAGTGACAATGTTGAGTTTCACTAACGTTGTCGACAACTCTCCATCTCTTACGTTAGCCCCCACGTTAACCAAGTTAACGTGGGAGTTAACGTGGCTCTTTGCACCTTAGGCCAACGTTAGTGACAATGTTGAGTGTCACTAACGTTGGCTTCTTTTCCCCCTTTAACGTTAGAGGCCACGTTAACTAGGTTAACGTGGCTTCTAACGTGGCCATTTGTGAGCAATTGCCAACGTTAGTGATAATGTTAAGTGTCACTAACGTTGGCTCAAATTCTCTTCTCCACGTTAGAGTTCACGTTAATTTAGTTAACGTGACTCTTTAACGTGGGCATTGATGGCTTTTGAGAGTGTTTCTGGCAATTACTTTTCTCCTCAACTTTGCGAGCTACCTCCCATTCCTTGCTTCCTTTGGTCCTGAAATCAAGCAATAGAGTGCATCAAAGTTCTAGTCCAAGTCATGGGTAATGCAATATACAATTTTGTCATAAAAATCATGCAAAATCCTCATGAAATAATGTAAAATGCACAATGTATGCTTGAATCAAGGTCTGAGTGAATATCTGCCCAAAACTAACTTATTTCCTAAGAAAATGCATGAAATTACCTAAAAACAGTAAAGAAAAGGTCAGTGAAACTGGCCAAAATGCCCTGGCATCATTGATCTCTTGGCAATCTTAGGTGATTAAATTCCAATTCCTTGGCAATTCAATCTCTCTAACCTTGAACAATTGCCCAATTCTTTGATCTAATTGCTCATGGGAAGAGATGAAGTACGATCACTGATTATACCACATGTTTTTCTAGAATAAAGTATTGGGAGGATTATATGTCACTATATCCGTCTAACCCCCAATCTAGTCCAACATGAGAAAGAATTTCTAGCATGGTTTCCTCATCCCTTTTCCAGGGCTCAGACAAAACCCAATTATGAATAATTTCTCCTCCGAGAAAATTGCTCAATTGAGTGAAGATCGAAAGCTTTCAAGCAAATCAAAGAGAATGGAAAGAAGAAGAACAATAAGAGCTATTATTGATCCATTGAGTTACAACAGAGCTCCCTAACCCAACGAAGTGGGGTTTAGTTGTTCATAGCTCTGGGAATAAAAATTTGAAATGTAAAGTGCATTGAAAGAAAAACTGAATATAGAGAAATGTAAATTGAGAGTGTTTACAATCCTGGATCCCCCAGGTCCCAATCCCTTTCTGGTTCAAAACTACTCCTATATATATTATTTCTATGATCCTCAGTTGAGTTTGCAAGTCTCTGGATGTGAGCCCTTGTCCTCAGTTGAAGCAGTTAACTAACTTATTAGACTTTGCTCAGCTTGTTGGAGTAGTTGGGGTTGAGCAACATTCATGTTAGTCCCCACGTTAGTGGCATTAATATGGCCACTAACGTGGGCTTTCTTGGCTTCACCTAAGTTAGTGGCACTAACTTTTCCATTAACTTTTCATGCTGCTCCAATCTCCACGTTAATAGCTCACGCTAGTGGCACTAACGTCGGTCTTCTTGGCTTCGAACAAGTTAGTGGCACTAATTTTTGCACTAACTTTTCATTCTTGGCTTCGAACAAGTTAGTGGCACACATAAAATAATATAATTCATAAATAATTATTATATACACGTAGGATTTTATTTTATGGACGCAAATAACCTTTCTAGTTAAGGAAGTATATAGCAATGAATTGCTAAGCGTGGTGGTTTAAAACTTAAAAGTTAGAAATATTATTATTAAAGTGATTCTTATATTATCTTTGAGGAGAGGCACACATACACAAGTGTCATTTTCAAAAAACGATTATTGGATTTTTAGAAGATTATATTATTTTATCAAAAAGCAAATATATGTGTAGGGCATATAGGCCCCCATAACTAGCTAGTTAGTCTTCTTAAAATTGCTTTTTGCTGTTATGTATATATGTTGCAATGATGATATTCTTGTTTTATGGTAATGGAAAATGAATGAATGAGTGATTATATATCATTGGTCGGCAAGGTGGTGCCGCACTTTGCTAATAGCATTTCTGTATCAGTTTCTGTACCATTTTTCCCTTCTATTAGTTATTAAGTAGGTTTGGTTGAATTTTCTATTTCTTTTAGTTTTTACAAATATATTATTTATATTTTCCGATTTTAAAATATTACTTTACATAAATATTATCTGATGTGTACCCCCAACAAACTTGGTAAAAATGCCATCATCATAACCGACCTAATAATCCGGACTTAACGGCACAGACTCCCTTCCAAACTTGATCACGATTCTACACAAGTCAAATATGCCAGCAACGGCACTCACCAGGAATATCGGAACAAACGGACCAAAACTAACACACCACTCGCCTATAAGGCCAAACCAAATAGTCTATAAAGTCTCTGGTCACATTACTCACTCTAGTTTTATTACTTTCATCTCTCATAACTCATATACTTACTTGAGCGTCGGAGTCCTTTTTGCATGTGCACCCGCCGCCTTGTTTCAGAGCGTCGAGGTGTATTTGTAACGCTGCTCTCGGACGATGTATAACTCAACTAAAGAATCGAGCGACAGTTCAGAAGGCCCCATACCTCGGCGCACCTAGAACAGAACATTTGGCGCCCACTGTGGGACCTGTAGAGTGACTTTAATATCACTATTTCTTCCATATTTGCATTTTATTTTTCTCTTTGACGTAGGGTTCATCAACCTTCCAACATGGCCGATAACAAAGTCAACCAACTCACTCAAGCTGAACTTTTGGCCTAGATGGCCGAGCTACAAGCTTAAGTCAGAAGACTTGCCGAACTATCCGCCCAAAACAGCACCAATAAACATGATGAGAATAGTTCCAAAGGCTCAGTCAAATGCAGCGCAGACATATTAAGTGTTAACCCGCCAAAAGAGAAACTGGCCTTAAACAACCCCTTTTCTGAAGAAATCACCAATTACCAGATGCCAAAAAATTTCACACTGCCTTCCTCTCTCGAGCCATATAAGGGGATTGGTGACCCCTGGGATCACAGTAAGAAATTTCAGTCCATGATGTTTTTCAACGGCCCTAACAATAAGCCTGTGCTTTGCAGGGCTTTCCCTACTTACCTTAATGTTGCTGCACTACTTTGGTTTTCAAAATTACCTGCAAGTTCAATCTCTTCATTTGAAGAGCTCGCGAAGTCCTTCATCGACTACTTTGCAGCAGAACGGATATACGTACAAAGGTTAGATTACCTCGGCACCATCTGCCAAGGTCTACAAGAAAGCTTGAAAGACTACATGACCAGATTTACAGAAGCAACCATGGAAATACTAGATCTGGACCCAGCTGTCCACCTGCATGCCCTTAAAGCTGGCCTCCGACCCGAAAAGTTCAGAGAGACAATCGTGGTTACTAAGCCAAAGACACTAGAAGAATTCCGGGAAAGGGTGGCCGGACAGATGGAGATTGAAGAGCTCCGTGAAGCCAAAAGAACAGAAAGAAAGCAACCCAGTAGAGAGGAAAACAGGACGATAAGGTCGGCGAACAACAAAGACTCCAGGAAGCTGTTCAAGCTCACCCCAAAATTTGACTACTACACCAGATTCAACACAAGGAGGGAAAAGATAATTAAAGAAATTCTCAACGCTAAAATCATAAAACTCTCGGCAAGAGCAGAAAGCTATCAAGATCAGCGATTTGTTGACAAGAACAAACATTGTGCCTTTCATTAGAAGTACGGACATACAACTGACTAGTGCATGATAGCCAAAGATCTGCTAGAGAGATTAGCTCGGTAAGGCCTTCAAGACAAATACATCAAGGGAAGAAAATACAAAGAAAACAGTAGGGACCAAGAAGCACGCCAACAAACCTCGGGAAGCAAGGAAGACAGTAAATGGTCAAATAATGCCACACCAAAAGGAATCATAAAATGCATATCCGGAGGATTCGCCGGGGGAGGCGAAACAATATCGGCACGAAAACAAAGCTACCGTGCAATGCTAGTAATCGAAGGAGCAGCACCACAAAGCAACAAAGATGCGCCCAATCTCAATATCACTTTCAGTCAGGAAGATATATGCTCGGCAGCACCAAACTTAGATGATCCAGTGGTAATCTCTATCCAAGCAGGCTAGTTATTGGTAAGAAAAGTCCTTTTAGACCCAGGTAGCAGTGCAGGTGTCCTTTTCTTCTCTACTTTTCTAAAAATTAAATTATCTGAAAAAACTCATGCAACCCTCATCCGGAGAACTATAGGATTCTCTGGAGAAAGGGTCCCGATAAAGGGTTATATATGGCTAAAGACGACGATGGAAGATGACTCATTGTCAAGAACCATCGATATACAATATCTAATAGTTGACTGTCCCAGTCCCTACAATATTATTCTCAGAAGATCTGCTCTTAACATGTTCAGGGCGGTAGTATCCACTTTTCATCTTTGTGTTAAATTTCAGGCACAAGACGGCAAGATAGCGACACTACACTCAGACCACCAACAAGCTCGGCAATCCTATAACGCAAGCCTAAAGAGGTCCGACAAAGGATAAGAAAATGAACAGGAAGTCAAAGAAATTTACACCACAAAAGAGGTTTTGTCCTTAGCCGAGCTTAACCCTCGAAGGGACACCCAAGAAAGGCCTCAACCAGCGGATGAGCTCTAGAAGGTTCCGCTGACATCAACACCGGAACAAGTCACATACATCGGCCAAGCACTCCAAGGACAAGAAAGGTCAGAACTCATAAAGGTATTACAAGCCAACGCTGATCTATTCACCTGGACCCCGGCAGATATGCCAGGCATCGATCCAAACATCATTTGCCACAAGCTCACCATTGACAGAACAATCTGACCTATAGCTCAAAAGAAGAGGAACCTCATGGCAGAAAAATCAAAGGTGGCTCTAGAAGAAACCAGAAAACTCCACAGTGCCAACTTCATCAAAGAGATTTGCTTCACCACATGGCTATCAAACATGGTAATGGTAAGGAAAAACTCAGGTAAATGGTGCATGTGCCTCGACTTTACAGATCTAAACAAGGCATGTCCAAAAGATGCCTATCCTTTACCATGCATTGACAAGCTTGTAGATAATGCATCTGGTTTCGAAAGCTTAAGCTTCATGGATGCATACTCTGGTTACAACCAGATCCTCATGCATCCAGAAGACCAAAGCAAAACAGCTTTTATAACTGAACATGGAAATTTTTGTTACAAAGTAATGCCATTTGGTCTAAAGAATGCAGGTGCAACATACCAACGTCTAATGGACAAGGTCTTCCACAATCAGAGAGGTCGGAATATGGAAATCTATGTCGACGATATGGTCACCAAGACCACACCAGGACGATACCACTGTGAAGACCTCAGAGAAGTATTCGGACAAATCCGAGCAAAACAACATGAGGCTTAACCCCAAGAAATGTGCCTTTGGGGTACAAGGAGGCAAGTTCCTCGGGTTCATGCTGACCTCACGAGGAATCGAAGCAAACCCAAAAAAATGTGATGCAATACTTAACATGGCGAGCCTTAAAACAATGAAAAAAGTCCAACAGTTAGCAGGGAGAGTGGCTGCTCTATCACGATTCTTGCCAGCGGTATCAAGCCGATCGTATCATTTCTTCCAGACAATAACAAAGAATAAGAAATTCGAATGGACAACAAAATGCGAGACAGCATTCACCGAGCTCAAAGCCATTTTATCATCACCACCAGCGTTACAAAGACCAGAAGTCGCTAAACCTTTATACTTATATTTATCTACTTCCAATTATTCTATAAGCTCGGCTCTCGTCATTGAGACAGGAAAAATACAAAAGCCAGTATATTTCGTCAGCAGAGTCATGCAACCAGCAGAGCAAATGTATCCAAGAATAGAGCAGCTAGCCTTAACACTGGTGACAATAGCAAGAAGACTCAGGCACTACTTTCAAATCCACCTAATAATCGTAAGGACGAACCAACCATTAAGGCAAATACTGACAAAACCAAAACTGGCCGGACGACTGACCAAATGGTCTATAGAGCTCTCTGAGTTTGATATTCAGTTCCAATCAAGGCCGACCTTGAAAGCACAAATCCTCGCAGACTTCATTTCCAAACTAACGCCAGATGAGAACCACTACAACAAAGCTTGGAAATTACATATTGACGGGGCATCGAGCCGAGAAGAAAGCGGGGCTGGAATAGTCCTGAAAGAAGGAGACAAGGTGATAGCTGAGCAATCCCTCCAATTCCAATTCTCGGCAAGCAACAATCAGGCCGAGTACAAGGCGTTCATAGCAGGACTCAAGCTCGCCCTCAATCTCCAAGTGTATAGCCTGACAACACATTGTGATTCCCTCTTGGTGGTTCAACAAATCCAAGGAGAATTTCAGGTAAAAGATCCCTTGCTGGAGCGGTATTGGCTCATAGCAAAGGATCTCATTTCAAAATTCAGTTCGTTCATCATATTACATGTGCATAGAGAAAAGAACATTAGAGCAGACATATTATCTAAACATGCATCCACTAGGGCGGACACACAAACATCGACATTATCACAACTCATAGTTAAAAAACCTAGCATTGAACTATTATCTATAAGAAGCATTAACCACCTCCACGACTGGAGAACACCTTTCCTTGAGTACATCAATACAGGTATCATACCCAGAGATGAACTTAACCCGCAAAACTTCAGACGAAAAGCAAGTCTCTACACAAACATAGCAGGACAACTATACAAGCGCGGTTTCTCACAACCACTACTAAAATGCCTAAACAAAGATGAAGCAAAAGAGGTAATGGACGAAGTTCATGAGGGCGTATGCGGAAACCACATCAGAGGATGAGCTCTCGCCACAATGATCATCCGAACAGGATACTATTGGCCGACCATGAAAAGGGACTGCATAACAAAAGTTAAGACATGTGACAACTATCAGAAGCATGCCGCCATATCTACAAAACCAGCTGAAGTATTACTTAGCATAAAGGTAAGCTGGCCCTTCCACTGATGGGGGCTCGACATCCTCGGCCCGTTTCCAGTAATGCCAGGCCAGGTAAAATTTCTTTTGGTATCAATAGACTATTTCTCAAAATGGATAGAAGCACAACCACTAGCGAGAATAACGGCCGAAAAGGTACGATATTTCATATGGAAAAACATCATATGCCGATTTAGAATACCAAAGGAAATAATATCAGACAATGGTAGACATTTACAGACAATAAGCTCGGCTCATTTCTAAAAAATTTTAATATACAGCACAATTTTAGCTCGGTCGAACACCCACAAACCAATGGGTAGGCCGAAGCTGCTAACCGAGTTATATTGTAGGCGATAAAGAAAAAGCTCAATAATGCAAAAAGAGAATGGGCAGACCTAATCCCAGAAATATTATGGAGCTACAACACAACAGTACCAACCACCACGGGCGAAACACCCTTCAAACTAGTCTATGGGTCAGAAGCATTAATCCCTATTGAGGTCGGCATTCCTATATTAAGAGCCGAGCTATACGATGAACAACACAATATAAATGTAAGGAACACCAAGCTTGATCTGACCGAAGAGGACAGGGAAATCACTGCCATCAAACAAAGAGCTAAACAATAGTTGGTTGAAAGAAAACACAACGCGAGAGTGGTACCAAGGATATTTACCGAAGGAGACCTAGTCCTTGGGAGAACAGAGGAAGCAAGGCGACCTCCAGCACACGGTGAACTCGCTACAAACTGGGAAGGACCATTCTGGGTAGAAAAAGTGCTCAGAATGGCAGCTTATCAACTCCAAACATTACAAGGCAAACCAGTCTCAGGAAACTGGAACATTTCTTCATTAAAATTGTATAGATCATGACATGTACAATCTACGAATGAAAGTATTCTTTCTCCCCCTTAGAGCTTTTTCCCAGAAAGGAGGGTTTTGCCTAAGGTGGGTTTTAATGAGGCCGGACGCCAAAAGTTTGATATCATCAAATACAAACAATAAATTATAAATATCAATCTATCTTTTCCGTGCCAACGCTGTTCAAAAGACATTCACTCAAACTAGTTATGTTTGCATGCATGCTATCAAAACAGTCAATTAAAAGCCGAGTACAAACTTGGCCAATACAAACCAAATGTTATCAGAAGTCTACCAAAACAACAAACTACACATAAGCAACAAAAGATATGAAAATTCAAGGAGGTGGAACATTCTCATCATGGTCTTCCACCGTCCCATCCACAATTAGCTTTCCATCAACAACGACCTTCGTCACATCCAGACGAGTGCAATCAAATTCAGGTACCAAGACAGCAACCTGACTAATGGCTTGGTCGAAACCAGAAGCAAACATTTCCATTCCCAAATCCTCCAATTCATGGATTCGGGAGGTCAACTGCCCCTTAGCCAAATCACTGTCCTTAATATCAGACTGAAGAAGTCGGATCTGATCCCTGAGGCGAGTAACCTCGTCTTCAGACGAATTCATCTTTGCTGTCACATCCACAATTACCTCATCCTTATCCTTCAAAACGTTCTCCACAGCAACGTCCTTTTCCTTCAACAACCTCTCTAGCTCAGCAACTCTCCCCACAGCATCCTGCTGCTTAGCCCCAATCAACTCAGTTGTACGACCAACGCACATAAGACACGAGGCAACAATCTGCAAATGACAGCACCAAGGAAAATATGAACAAAGAAAAACAAAGGAAAATAAAACCGACCAAAACACAGAAACCAACCTGAATGAATTTCCTCATACCCTCCATACCAATGCAGCGAGTCATGAGCATATCGCCAGGGTATTGAGAGACCCTATCTGAGACTCGGTGATAGGGAACTGATCGCTCCACATAGAATGAGTGCTCGTCCCAAGTATGAAAGCATGAAGTCGCCTCTGACGATCAAACACAGACCTACCACTACCTGCAACATCCTTATCACCCTCAGAAATAACCTCCAGAGACTGATCAGTATCCTCCCATTTTCTCTTGAATGATGACTGAGAAACCCCAATTTTGTGGTTTATCTTGTGCTTAATTTGGAGAATTTTATTAACGTTTCTCACATTTATTCAATGAAATAGCATGGTTTTGTAATTCTCCCTAAATTTGTGCTTAAGTGTGAAAACATGCTTTTTAGGCCTTATAATAACTAAATTTAAGTCACTTTAATTCCATTCGATGCCTTAATATGTTTGTTAAGTGATTTCAGGTTTAGAAGGCAAAGATTAGATTGAAGGAATGAAAAAAAGCATGCAAAGCGGGAGAACTCATGAAAAAATGAAGGAACTGCAAAAATGTCAATCTTGACCTCATTGCACTCAATCAATCATAACTTGAGCTAAAGAGATCCAAATGAGGCAGTTTTAGTTGCGTTTGAAAGCTAACATCCGGGGCTTCAAAATGATATAAAATTTGTCATAGTTTCCCGATGTTTAATGACGTGTCCACGCACATGACGCGGATGCATCGATGGATCAGCGTGGGTCCACTTTAAGCAACTCGTGGCCAGCAATTTCTAGCTCATTTTGGGCCCAATACAACTCATTTTCTGATGCTACTGAACCCAGGGATTGAAGAGGTAATGAACCAAGTAGTTATAGTTTAGTTTTCATCATGTTTTAGGTTAGAATTCTAGAGAGAGAATCTCTCCCTTCTCTCTAGAATTTAGTGTAGTTTAAGTCAAATTCTCTCAAAAATTTCTCTTTCAATTCTTGTTTTGAATTCAATTCTCTCTATATTTTAGTATTCTATTGTCTTAACCTTCTTAGTTTTACTTGTTAATTTCTTATTTTGCTCTCTTTTATGTTGATGAACAATTGTTGGATCTCAATTTCTTCTCATGCAATTTTATATTTCTATGTCTTTTGATGTTTACTTCACTTGTTATTGTTGATTTCTTGCTTATGATAGCTATGGATTTTGGTAATTCTTGCATTTAGTAATGTTTATTTTTGTTGCACACTAGGTGTTTGATAAAATGTTTACACTAGTTTTTTAGTAGTTCTCTTTGCTCTTGGCCTAGGCTAAGGGAATTGAGTGACCTTAAGTCATTGGATCTCATTGAATTGGTGATTTGAGAACCCTTGGTGATCAATTTGACACCCATTGACACTAACCCACTACTAATCTAATTAGTAGATAGGTTGGGACTTATAGGTTGATGTTGATCAAGCCATTTGACGTACGTCAAGCTTAAGAGTAGATATTACGTACTTAAAGCTCTTGGAGGTAGACTTAATGAGCTTGGTTCCTCATAATTGTCAATATATGGTTTGTAGACAAGGATGGTGATCTCAATTACCTATGTCTAGCCAAGAGTACTTTTCCTTTCTCTTATTAGTTAATTGTTCATTTACTTTTCTTGCCATTTACTTTCTTGCAAAAATATAAATTCAAACCCCTTTGCATCTGCATAGCCAATAATTGAGCACTTCATTGCAATTCCTTGTGAGACGACCCGAAGTTCAAATACTCCGGTTAATTCTTATTTTGGGTTTGTTATTTGTGACAACCAATTTTTTTATTGAGGATTGTTGTTTGTTGGTTTAGAAACTATACTTGCAACGAGAATTCATTTGGAGAATTCTAGACCGACACAACAATTCACTCATAAAAATGGCGCTGTTGTCGGGGAATTGCAATGGTGTTATATTATTGGCTATTGTATATATGTGAATATGCTTCTTTGTTTATTTTTGTTTGGTTTAGGAGTTAGGTTTTATTAGTTCTTATTAGTTTTTATTTTTATTTTCTCTTGTTACCATGAATTCTCATCACTTTGGCAATAAGTATGGTTCAAACTATGTTGTAGGAGATGAAATTTAAAATGATAACATGCATCAAGGATGGAACAATCAAAAATGGGAGGAGCCTCAAGGGATAGATCAACCTTCTTGGAAACAACCCCCTTCTGAATCGAGTTTGACAAGAGTGCTTGGGGACATGACTACTATCCTCACGGAGATGCACAAGAAACAAAGGGCATTTTATTCTATCCAAGCCGTTCAAGTGCCACCCTAACATGACTACTCTCCGGATTCTTATGGGTATAATCCTAATCCTAATGCATATCAATCTCATGGATGTGGTGACCCTTATTGTGATTGTCAACAACCACTATGCCTATGAACCATCTCCTCAACATGATTTTGAACCACCTTACTCACAAGCTCCATATCACCAAACACTCCCATATGACCCCAACCGATATCCACCATACCAACAATCATGTGAACCATATGGACCATATGAAGAACCACCCCAACTCAACCGCCAATACCCTCAAGAACCACCACCTCCATGTTATTATCAAGATGAGTCACCTCCTATATTTGAAAAAATCATGGTTCAGCTTGCCAACATTACGGCCACTGTGGAATCATGGGATTTACACTGTAAATAAAACATCTCCATGGATGAATGTGAGAAATCAACCGAAGAGCAGAGCATGGAGTGTGTCGTGCAACAAGTGGTAGAAATCAACCGAAGAGCGGAGCATGAAGTGTGTCGTAAATAAAGCATCTCCACGGAGAATGTTGATGAAGCAGAGGTGGTTGAAAGCCTAGGCAAAGTTGAACAATAGTTGGATTTTAAGCTTGAGAGCACTTCCACACCAAGTGATGTTGTTGATAATTTTATGGAAGTTGTTGAACTTTCTTCCATTGAAATTGAAGATGATGTTGAGGAGGATAATGCACAACCTCCTAAGCATATAATGAATGATGAAGAAATTAGAAGAAGGTGAGTGATGAGCGGATAATTTATACACTTTTTGGCATTGTTTTTAGATAGTTTTTAGTATAATCTAGCTACTTTTAGGGATGTTTTCATTAGTTTTTACGCTAAATTCAAATTTCTGGACTTTACTATGAGTTTGTGTGTTTTTCTATGATTTTAGGTAATTTCTGGCTGAAATTGAGGGACCTAAGCAAAACTCTGATAAAAGGCTGACAAAGGCCTGCTGATGTTGTTGGATTCTGACCTCCCTACACTCGAAATGAATTTTCTGGAGCTACAGAACTCCAAATGGCGCGATCGTAACGCTGTTGGAAAGTAGACATCCAGAGCTTTCCAGCAATATATAATAGTTTATACTTTATTCAGGATTAGACGATGTAAACAGGCGCTCAATGCCAGTTCCATGCTGCATTCTGGAGTCAAACGCCAGAAACACGTCACGAACCAGAGTTGAACGCCAAAAACACGTTACAACTTGGCGTTCAACTCCAATAGAAGCCTTAGCTCGTGTAAAGCTCAAGCTCAGCCCAAGCACACACCAAGTGGGCCCCGGAAGTGGATTTCTGCATCAATTACTTATTTCTGTAAACCCTAGTAGCTAGTCTAGTATAAATAGGACCTTTTACTATTGTATTAGGGGCTGGATCCTGGATCCTGGATTGTAATTTTGATCATGTGATCACGTTTTAGGGGCTGGCCATTCGGACATGCCTGAACCTTCATCACTTATGTATTTTCAAAGGTGGATTTTCTACACATCATAGATTAAGGGTGTGGAGCTCTGCTGTACCTCAAGTTTTAATGCACTTACTATTATTTTCTATTCAATTCGATTTATTCCTGTTCTAAGATACCATTCATACTTCAACCTAATGGATGTGATGATCCGTGACACTCATTATCATCCATCCCTATGAACGCGTGCCTGATAACCACTTTCGTTCTTCAAGCGAAAGCTAGACTGTGTATCTCTTGGATTCCTGATGCACGACGCATGGTTGCCCTCGCCTGACAACTGAGCCTTCCATTTTGTGAGATCAGAGTTTTCGTGGTATAAGCTAGAATTGATGGCGACATTCATGAGAATCCAGAAATTCTAAACCTTATCTGTGGTATTCCGAGTAGGATTCAGGGATTAAATGAATGTGACGAGCTTCAAACTCGCGATTGTTGGGTGTGATGACAAACGCAAAAGAATCAAGGGATTCTATTCCAACATGATCGAGAACCGACAGATGATTAGCCGTGCCGTGACAAAGCATTTGGACCTTTTTCACTAAGAGGATGGGATGTAGCCATTGACAACGGTGATGCCCTACATACAGCTTGCCATGGAAAGGAGTAAGAAGGATTGGATGAAGGCAGTAGGAAAGTAGAGATTCAGAAGGAGCACAGCATCTTCATACGCCTATCTGAAATTCCCATCGATGATTTACATAAGTATTTTTATCTTTATTTTCTGTTTATTTACTATTATTATTCGAAAACTCTATCACCATTTATTATCCGCCTGACTGAGATTTACAAGATGACCATAGCTTGCTTCATACCAACAATCTCTGTGGGATCGACACTTACTCACGTAAGGTTTATTACTTGGACGACCCAGTACACTTGTTGGTTAGTTGAGCGAAGTTGTGAAATTATATTTAGACCATGGTATTGAGCACTGTTCATACCCTGACCGAGCTCCCCAAACTCGGGAAGTTCATAGAAGGTCCGACCTCGTCCCAAGGCCCACGCCTGAGGTCGGACCTCGGACAAATAAGCTAAGAAGGCCCATCAAAAGGAACGAAGCCCAAAACCTAAAGGCCGAAAAGGCCTAGGAAAGGCGGTTCCACAAAGATAGAGATAAAACTCCCAAAAGATAAGATAAGATAAGAATATCTTATCCAGGGATGATCACGACCAACTACTATAAATACACTGGAGCACCCAGGTATAACTCATACTCTAATTCTACTCAATATCTGCTTGGACCCATGCTAACTTAAGCATCGGAGTGTCATTGCAGGTACAACCACCAACCACTCCACATATCAAGCTCGGGTCCCTGACCCCCACCTCGGGCCTCACCAAGACGTCCGAGCTACTCGTTTCAGGTAACCCCCGGAACATTGGCGCCGTTGCCGGGGACCTGGAAGTCATCCCTCTACCATGGCGGACGACCCCTCCAACAATGACCGCGCGGCATCAGAACAAGAGGAGGAAGTTGACACCGGAGAACGACCGGACAGCCCTCTATCACCACGCACTCCAGGAGGAAACAAACAGAATCGCCCAAAGACGTCACTCCCAAACAAAGATCCACGAAATCCCGAAAAAGAAAAGAGCTCGGAAATTCTAGAAGCAGTCCGGGCACAACAAAACCGACTAAAACAACTCGAAGAGGACATAAAGAAGCAAAAAGAAACTGAACAAGATCTGAGAAGGGAAGCTCGCAAGCGCAGAGAATTAGAAGAAAAACTGCGGAAAATAGAGGCCAACCTGAAAGATCGGTCAGACCGCGGCCCCACCCCCGAAGGCAACCATGATCCCTTCACGCAAGAGATCATGAAGGAGAAGGTACCGCGAAACTTTAAACCACCCGATATGGATCTCTACGACGGCACCACCGACCCAAGTCACCACCTCAGCAACTTCAGAAGCAGAATGTACCTAGTCGACGCCTCCGACGCGATTCGGTGCAAAGCCTTCCCCACCACTCTCACCAAATCAGCCATGAAGTGGTTCGACCACCTGCCACCTAGATCAATCACCAGCTTCGAAGACCTAACCAAAAAATTCCTAACAAGATTCTCCATTCAAAAGGACAAGGCAAAACATGCCCCCAGTCTACTCGGGATCAAACAAGGTAACCAAGAAACTCTCCGAGAGTACATGGAGCGATTCAACAAAGCCTGCCTGGACATACAACACTTGCCCACTGAAGCAGCCATCATGGGACTAGCAAACGGCCTAAAAGAGGGACCGTTTAGCCAATCCCTATCCAAACGATACCCGACCTCCCTATACGAGGTGCAGGAACGGGCAGAAAAATATATCAACATGGAGGAAACCTCCCAGCTAAGAGACTCTTCTAGGAAGGAATCAACCTACCCGTTCCGAGATCGAGATCGGGAACAGAAGAAGAAAGAAGAATCCAACTCGGACAAGCCACGGAAGTATCATAGCTACACTCCCCTCCGAGTTTCCCTGGTAGACGTCTACAGAGAAGTATGCCACACCGAAAAAATCCCACCGCCCCGACCTCTAAAACACAAGAGAGCAGGGAGAGATCGGTCCGAATACTGTGAATACCACAAGCTCTACGGTCATTCTACTAACGACTGCCACGACCTAAAAAATGTTATAGAAAAGCTAGCCAGAGAAGGAAAACTCGACAGATACATAGCAGAGAAGGGAGAAGAGACCAAAAAGAGAAGGAGGGGAGATAACGAAGATCGGGCTGAGCAAACCCCGCGAACCCCTGAAAGGCACGTTCACATGATAAATGGAGGTTTTGCAGGCGGAGGAACATCCAGATCCTCGCGAAAAAGATACCTCAAAGACGTCTATCATGTCCGAGAAGACAGCCCCCTGCACGAATTACCTACTATCTCGTTTACCCGAGAAGATGCTCAAGGGGTAATACCCGGGCACGACGATCCAATGGTAATCACCATCATCCTAGAAAACGCCAACCTACATCGAACCCTGGTTGACCAGGGAAGCTCAGCAGATATCCTGTTCAAAACAGCCTTCGACAAACTCGGACTTGAAGAAAAAGAGCTAAAGGCCTATCCCACCGACTTATTTGGACTAGGGGACACCCCGATCCATCCCTTAGGATACATCTCGCTACATACTACCTTTGGAAGAGGCGAACAATCTAGAACATTAAGCATCGACTACATTATAGTCGACGTCACTTCAGCATACAATGCCCTCATTGGGCGACCAACACTAAACAGACTAGCAGCTATAGTCTCAACCCCACACCTCTGTATGAAGTTCCCTACCACAAAGGGAATCGCTACCCTAAAAGGCGACCAAAAACTAGCACGGCGATGCTACAACGAAAGCCTGAGCCTAAAAGGGAAAGAGGTCAATACAATAGAACTCGAACGAGTTCAAACCCGAGAAGACCTCCAGCCACAACCAGAGGGAGAAACCGAAAAAATCCAAATCGGGAACACACCTGAAAAAATAACAAACGTAGGAGCGAACCTCGAAGCAGGCCTAAAAGAGGAACTCATAACCCTCTTAAAAGAGAATTCCGACCTCTTCGCCTGGAAAGCCTCCGACATGCCAGGCATAAGCCCCGACCTGATGTGCCATAAGCTATCAGTATACCCGGGGTCCAGACCTGTCCAACAAAGACGCCGGAAACTCGGGCCTGAGCGCGTGCAAGCAATAGAAGAACAAGTACAAGCATTACTAGATGCAGGGTTCATTCGAGAAGTAAAATACCCCCTATGGCTCGCAAACGTGGTCCTGGTAAAGAAGCCCAACGGAAAATGGAGGATGTGCGTCGATTACACGGATCTCAACAAAGCCTGCCCCAAGGACCCATATCCACTACCAAACATCGACGCCTTAGTAGACGCAGCCTCAGGCTATAGATATCTCTCCTTCATGGATGCATACTCGGGATACAATCAAATCCCGATGTACGGACCCGACCAAGAAAAGACCTCGTTCATAACCCCAAGGGCAAACTACTGCTACGTAGTAATGCCCTTCGGGCTGAAGAACGCAGGGGCAACCTACCAGAGGCTAATGAACAAAGTGTTCTCAGAGCACATCGGACTACAACTAGAGGTGTACGTCGACGACATGCTGGTAAAGACACAAGAAGACGGAAACTTGCTGACCGACCTCACCAGTGTCTTCGGCACCCTCAGAAAACACAACATGAGGCTCAACCCGACAAAGTGCACCTTCGCCGCAGAAGCCGGAAAATTCTTAGGCTTCATGTTGACTCAAAGGGGCATCGAAGCAAACCCGGACAAATGCCAAGCGATACTCAATATGAAAAGTCCGACCTGTGTCAAAGAAGTACAACAGCTGAATGGAAGGCTGGCCGCCCTATCAAGATTTTTGGCAGGATCAGCGATAAAATCACTACCTCTCTACTCACTCCTAAAGAAAGGGAAACCCTTCTCATGGACCCCGGAGTGCGAAAAAGCCTTTCAAGAATTCAAGGAATTCCTCGGGCAGCCACCAATCCTAACCCGACCTTTAAAAGGGGAAGAGCTCGTATTATACCTCTCGGTCGGACATCGGGCAGTCGCTTCAGCATTAATACGGGAAAATGACCAAGGACAACACCCCGTATACTTTGTGAGCAAGGCACTGCAAGGGGCCGAATTAAACTATCAGAAAATAGAAAAATTCGCCTACGCCCTAATATTCACAGCTCGGAGGCTCCGTCCCTACTTTCAAGCCCACACCATCAAAGTCCGGACAAACCAACCCATGAGACACATCCTGCAAAAAACAGACCTGGCAGGACGAATACTACAATGGGCGGTGGAACTGTCCGAGTTCGACCTCCACTATGAAGCCCGGACTGCCATAAAATCTCAGTATCTAGCCGACTTCATCGCAGAATATACTGAGACCCCTGGAACCCCACTCTCGTGGAATCTGTATGTTGACGGGTCCTCAAACAAAACAGGAAGCGGAGCCGGGGTTATACTCGAAAGCGACCAAGGAACACGGATAGAACTATCCCTAAAATTCGAGTTCCAGGCCTCGAACAACCAAGCCGAATACGAGGCCCTACTAGCAGGTCTAAAGCTAGCCGAAGAGGTCGGAGCCCAGAGAATCACGATCTTCAGCGACTCCCAGGTCGTCACATCTCAAGTAAATGGAAGCTACCAGGCCAAAGACCCAACTATAAAAAAATACCTGGATCAAACACAGGCACAATTACGCCACTTTTCAGAAATACAAATCCAGCACATACCTCGGGAACAAAACGCCCGGGCAGACGCCCTCTCAAAGCTCGCCAGCACCAAGCCCGGAGGCAACAACAGAAGTCTCCTCCAGGAAACTTTACAATCCCCCTCCGTGCTAAGAGAGGAAGAAACGCTGAATATATCCAACCAACAGCAAGGATGGATGACCCCCATACTCAGCTACCTGAAGTCGGGAACTCTTCCCGCCGAAAGAAAGGGAGCTAAAAGACTCACGAAAGATGCCCAAAATTATACACTAATTCACGGCATACTATACAGAAGAGGATTCACAAATCCCCTCCTTCGGTGCGTCCCGACCTCAGAAACAAAGAACGTCCTCGAAGAAGTCCACGGAGGCATGTGTGGGAACCATCTCGGAGCTCGGGCATTATCTAAAAAGGTAGTCCGAGCCGGCTTCTACTGGCCGACCTTGCAGAAAGACGCAACGGAATTCGTGAAAATATGCCCCCTGCCAAAAACACGCCAATTTCCACAAGGCACCGCCCGAAGACCTTATCAGCATCACTGCGCCATGGCCCTTCGCAAAATGGGGACTCGACCTACTCGGCCCGTTTCCACAAGGACCGGGGCAAGTCAAATACCTCATAGTAGGGGTCGACTACTTCACAAAGTGGATCGAAGCTGAACCCTTAGCCACTATTACGGCTCAGAAAAGCCGTAGATTCCTATACAAAAACATTGTCACGAGGTTCGGAGTCCCCTACTCCATCACAACAGACAATGGAACACAGTTCACGGACACGAGTTTTCAGAACTTGGTGGCCGAACTAAAAATCAAACAGCAATTCACATCGGTCGAGCACCCACAAGCCAATGGACAAGCAGAGGCTGCAAATAAAGTCATCTTGGCCGGGTTAAAACGAAGACTCCAAGAGGCCAAAGGGGCATGGGCCGAAGAACTCCCCCAGGTACTATGGGCATATCGGACAACCCCGCACTCTACAACGAGAGAATCCCCATTCCGACTAGCTTACGGGATGGAGGCAATGATTCCTATCGAAATAGATGAAGGGTCGCCCAGAGTCATCTTCTACAACGAAGGAGGCAACCCACAGGCACAAAGGGAAGAACTCGACCTCCTCCCCGAGGTCCGAGAAAGAGCCCGAATCCGAGAAGAAGCCTTAAAACGGCGAACGGCCCTCAGATACAATAAAAAGGTAATAAAGCGAAGTTTCTCCATTCACGACCTGATTCTAATCCGAAATGACATCGGAACACAAAAGTCGGGAGAAGGAAAGCTAGCCGCAAATTGGAAAGGGCCCTACAAGGTAACAGAAGTCTTAGGGACAGGCTACTACAAAATATCCGACCTAGAAGGCAATGAGCTGCCCAGGGCCTGGCACGCCTGTAATCTAAGACGGTACTACAGCTAGAAAAACTTAACTCGAGGTGTACTCTTTTTCCCTACAAGGGTTTTTTAATGAGACACCCGGTTAAGTAGGATACCCGACCTAGTCAAAGGGTAAACATTCTGTAAATATTCTTTCTTTTTCAATACTAATCAAATTTCTCTATTTTCTCTTCCCCATAATGAAGCAAATCCTAGAAAGTACCCCACCAAGGCGCATTAATTTATGCTCGGCAAAACGCAAAAAATCATTTGCCAAGAGACCATACAAGGTCGGCAAAGATAAAGCGACGAGGTTCAAATTAATGTGAGAAGTTATAAAGTAACTCTGAAATGGCTCGAAAAGCCAAATAAAAAAGAGGTTACAAAAATAACTTAAAAAGGCCGACCAACGACGAAGTCGGACCCGACAAAGGGAAAGTTATATAGTAACTCTGAAATGGCTCGAAAAGCCAAATAAAAAGAGATTACAGAAATAACTTGAAAAGGGCCGACCAACGACAAAGTCGGACCTAACAAAAAGGAGGTACTCGAGCACCCGAGATCCGAGAAAAAGCTCGGACCCAAGAAAGAAGCCTTAAAACGGCGAGAACCAAGATTTCGAAAAAACGCTTACTAAAAAGTTGCTTTACAAAAGCAACTAAAAAGTACAAAGCGGAAGAACGAAATCGAAGGAAGCTCCGAAAACGCTTACTAAAAAGTTGCTTTACAAAAGCAACTAAAAAGTACAAAGCGGAAGAACGAAATCGAAGGAAGCTCCGAAAACGCTTACTAAAAAGTTGCTTTACAAAAGCAACAAAAAAGTACAAGCGAAAGAACGAAATCAAAGGAAGTTCCGAAAACGCTAGCTAAAAAGTTGTTATCCGAAAACAACTAAAAAGCACAAAAGCGGAAACAAAAGGTCAAAACGCTAGCTAAAAAGTTGTTATCCGAAAACAACTAAAAAGCACAAAAGCGGAAACAAAAGGTCAAAACGCTAGCTAAAAAGTTGTTATCCGAAAACAACTAAAAAGCACAAAAGCGGAAACAAAAGGTCAAAACGCGAACAAAAACGCCGCATAATAAAGTTACCACAAGTAGCTAAATAAAGCAAAAGGTGTCCAAAAGCGTTCACAGAAACCATCCAACAAAAAACCCACAGGCCGGGCAAACCACTAAAAAAGATTACAGAGGATCAAGGTCCTTTCCAGACTCCACATCAACAGCAGGCTGCGGAGGAAACATAGATATCGGGACTGCATCAACGGCAACATCATCCCGACCAGATCTATCCCCGACCAAAGGTGAAGTCGGGTTCTCAACCGAAACTTTGGGGTCGGACATCGGGACCTCATCCTCAGTAGGAGCAGGAACAATCTGGCCATCCACAACGACGTTATCCGTACTGAATAAGCTCAGATCTAGGTCGGGAGCAAGAACTCGGACCTGAGCCTTCAAATTCTCGAACATGGCATCCATGCCCTTGGCCACATGACCTTCCAGCTCGTAAAACTTGTCCTGCGCGGATTGCAACTCCTCCCTTGTCTCCACAAGCTCGGTATATAGCTTGGTATAATTTTCTGTAGCCGCCTTCGCCATCTCCTCCGATGTCTTCGCTGCCGCCACAGCCGCGGTAGCTTTAGTTTTCTCTTTCTCCAAAGAGGCCTCCAGCTCAGTAATCCTGGCAGCCTTCATCTGACTAATCCTATCAAGCTCGGACTGAGTCCTCTCAAGTCGGGAGCTGGTCGCCCCAAGGGGGGATTTCTTGAACTCCCGGGCAATAACGGCATGAAGACTAGCCATCCGGACACAGCTCCGCGCCATATATTGAAAATGATGCTCCATAGACACATCATCAGTAGAAATGAAAGTCTGAGGGAGAATGTGCTGCTCGATCCAACCAAGAGCATCGAAGTCCTTATCATTGAAACCGGCAAGCTCTTGAGAGGTCTTCTGCTTCTTGGGAGGAGGACCCGAGAACGGAGGAGGAGAAGAAGTAGCAGGCCCAGAGGTCAGAGGATCCTGACTTATAGCTCGGAACTGGGGAGTCGGAATAGTCTTCGACCGAGTCTGAACACCCACAGTAGCCTTCGGCGGAGAAGATCGGGCAGAAGCCTCCCCGGCCTCGATATTTCGAGCAGCCACCGACTTCTTCGTCCGACGTAAGAATTTCATGGAATCAGCCTGAGAAGACATCTCTGCAAGAAATGAAGAAAAGGATTACCACAACAGAAATTCCACCAAAAACAAGCAAAACCAAAATACTAAAAAAGAAGAATTTCGGAAGAGGTCGGGAACTACCTAACTCGGAACGGAGAAGGCTTGGATCTCCCAACATTTTCTTCGTGTCCAAGTGAGGTGCCCGACCCCATAAACTGCTCACCACACCCACAAAAGCCTGCTCCACCTCATCTAGACTCTCAAAGGTATACTTAACAGACACTACATTCTCCTGCCAACAAAGAGGAAAGGAAGGCTCCCCACTCTCATCTAAAAAGAAAGGTCGGACGTCCCCAGTTGCCCGGACCTTGAAATAAAAGTTCTTAAAATCGTGAAAGGACTCATCATACAGGGTACAAAACTTTCTCCCCTGGTTAGCCCTAAAGGAGACCCAGGACACCTTCCCTCCACCCGAACCCGGCTTCGTCAACACAAACAAATAGGAAAAAAGAGAAATAGAGGGGGAGACACCCAAAAACTGACACAAAAGTTGGAACAGCTTTAAAAATGCCCAGGAATTTGGATGGAGCTGCGTAGGGGCAAGGTTACAAGACCACAACACCTCGGACTCCAGGTCGGTAAAAGGAAGTCGGACACTCAGCTTAGAAAAAAAGCAATCATAAGCGTAAAAAAAGAGCTTCTTGGAACTATCTAAAGGCGGGAAGCACACTCTCTCCTCGGAATCCGGGGCTACTAACTCATAATCCCTCTCAGACTCTCTATCTTCACATATGCTACATTGCCTACGAAACCTAGCTAAATACTCAGAATCTACCACAGACGGGACTCTTAGAGGAACAGGATCTACCCAACCAAGACCACTCGGAATCTTGGTCGACATCGCTTGCAGAACCTTTCGAGACATAAAAATCTTGCCTACAAAGAAGAATACAACAGCAAGGCAAAAATCACATAAAGGCAGACAGCAAAAACCCATTCAGCAAAGCGAGAAAACCAAGTTCTTTTAGAAGAAAATACAGAAACCCGAAAACAAAATACCAAGAGAAAAGAGCCCCCCCCACACAACCAAAGCAATGGCGGCGCCTCTTTTCGGGGCAACCCAGGCATAGAAGAAAAAGAAACAGAAGCATATGTGCACAAAGAAAATGAAGACGAGAACAAACCTGGAAGAAAGGAAGAAGACGACGAGCTCCGATGCAAGGAGAACGAAAACGGCGGCGCAGAGGAAACCCCGGAAAAACGCACAGAAAAAATCGGAGAAGAAGAACAAAGAAGGAGCGGCGCTCGAAGGAGAGGTGGCGAAAACTCAGAAAATGGAAAGGGAACAGAATAAACGAAGAAAATGAGGAAAGGGGCAAATAAATAATGCCTTCACAGAGCCCGAACGGAAATCGAGGAGAAACGGTAAAAAGCAATAAATGCTGAAACGGCCGTTTTCAAATTTTGAAAAAACTACTATGCCCGAGCTCGACCTCTCAAAAAGGACGATCTCGGGCAGGGGCACTGTTCATACCCTGACCGAGCTCCCCAAACTCGGGAAGTTCATAGAAGGTCCGACCTCATCCCAAGGCCCACGCCTGAGGTCGGACCTCGGACAAATAAGCTAAGAAGGCCCATCAAAAGGAACGAAGCCCAAAACCTAAAGGCCGAAAAGGCCTAGGAAAGGCGGTTCCACAAAGATAGAGATAAAACTCCCAAAAGATAAGATAAGATAAGAATATCTTATCCAGGGATGATCACGACCAACTACTATAAATACACTGGAGCACCCAGGTATAACTCATACTCTAATTCTACTCAATATCTGCTTGGACCCATGCTAACTTAAGCATCGGAGTGTCATTGCAGGTACAACCACCAACCACTCCACATATCAAGCTCGGGTCCCTGACCCCCACCTCGGGCCTCACCAAGACGTCCGAGCTACTCGTTTCAGGTAACCCCCGGAACAAGCACCAAGTTTTTGGGGCCATTACCTGGGACAATCAATTTCGAATAACAATTTAAGTATGAATCACAATTTCGTCCACCATGTTTTTGACGCCGTTGCCGGGGATTGTTGAGTTTGGACAACTGACGGTTCATCTTGTTGCTCAAATTAGGTAATTTTCTTTTTTGTTTCATTTTCAAAAAAATTTTCAAAAAAAAAACTTTTCCCTATTTTCGAAAAAAAAATTTAATTAAAAATAAATTATTCTATGGCTTCAGAATTTTTAAGAATGGATTCTAAAGTTTCATGAAGCATGTTAAATCCTAGCTCGCTGTAAAGCCATATCTAAATCCTTTTGGAATCAGACTTCAACTAATCACTTCAATGCATGTAATACCATCCTAAAGCTGGCTGGCTATTAAGCCATGTCCAGCCCTTGGATTGGAGCTTTAGGCTAACATTGAAAGATTCCTGGAATTCTTCTTAAAAAAATTTTGAATTTCTTATTTTCCTTTTCCTATATGTTTTTCGAAAAATATAAAATAAAATCCAAAAAAAATTAATAAAATTATAAAAATAAAAAATATTTTTGTGTTTCTTGTTTGAGTCTTGTATCTTGTTTTAAGTTTGGTGTCAATTGCATATTCATATTTTTCTTGCATTTTTCGAAAAAAATTCATGCATTCATAGTGTTCTTCATGATCTTCAAGTGGTTCTTGGTAAGTCTACTTGTTTGATCTTGATGTTTTCTTGTTTTGTGTTCTTTGTTGTTTTTCATATGCATTTATGCATTCATATTGTCTAAACATTAAAGATTTCTAAGTTTGGTGTCTTGCATGTTTTCTTTGCATCAAAATTTTTTTCAAAAATATGTTCTTGATGTTCATCATGATCTTCAAAGTGTTCTTGGTGTTCATCTTGACATTCATAGTGTTCTTGCATGCATCATGTGTTTTGATTCATAATTTTCATGTTGTGAGTTATTTTTGTTGTTTTTCTCTCTCATAATTAAAAATTCAAAAATAAAAAAAAATATATCTTTTCCTTTTTTCTCTCAATTTCGAAAATTTGAGTTGACTTAGTCAAAAAAAATTTTAAAATTAGTTATTTCTTATAAGTTAAGTCAAATTTTCAAATTTAAAAATCTTATCTTTTCAAAACTTTTTCAAAAAGATAAAATATTTTTCATTTTTCTTACTATTTTTCGAAAATTTTTAATTTGAATTTTAAAATCTTTTTCTTATCTTTATT
This sequence comes from Arachis hypogaea, assembly GCF_003086295.3. NCBI lineage: Eukaryota > Viridiplantae > Streptophyta > Magnoliopsida > Fabales > Fabaceae > Arachis > Arachis hypogaea. Next base: position 39,143,346 of record NC_092045.1, on the reverse strand, counting down.
TCAAAATTTCGAAAATTTTATTAACAAGTAATGTGATTGATTAAAAAATTTGAAGTTGTTACCTTCTTATTAAGAAAGGTTCAATCTTTAAATTCTAGAATCATATCTTTTAAGTTTCTTGTTAGTCAAGTAATTAATTTTGATTTTAAAAATTAAATCTTTTTCAACCATATCTTTTTAATCATATCTTTTTATCATACCTTTTTCAAAATTTTATCTTTTTCAAAAATTTGATTTCAAAATACCTTCTTATCTTCTTATCTTTTCAAATTTGACTTTCAAATCTTTTTCAACCAACTATTTGACTTTTTGTTTATTTCTTATCTTTTTCAAAACCACCTAACAACTTTTCTCTCTCTAATTTTCGAAAATACCTCCCTCTTTTTCAAAAATTCTTTTTAATTTATTAATTGTTTTAAATTTTAATTTTATTTTTATTTCTTATCTTAATTTTCGAAAATCATTAACTCCTTTTCAAAATTGTTTTCGAAAAATTCTCTCTCATCATATTTAATTTATTCATTCATTTACTAACACTTCTCTTCATCTCAAATCACTGCCCTTATCCTCACCCTTGTGTTTGGATTCTCCTTTCTTTATCCCCTTTCTTCTTCTACTAATAATAAGGAACCTCTTTACTGTGACATAGAGGATTCCTCTTCTTTTTCTGTTCTTTTCTCCTTCATATAAGCAGGAACAAGGAAAAAAGCATTCTTGTTGAAGCTGATCCAAAACCTGAAAGGACTCTGAAGAGGAAACTAAGAGAAGCTAAATTACAACAATCCAGAGATAACCTTGCTGAAATTTTCGAACAAGAAAAGGAGATGGCAGCCGAACCCAATAACAATAATGCAAGAAGGATGCTTGGTGATTATACTACACCTACATCCAAGTTTGATGGAAGAAGCATCTCAATTCCTGGCATTGGAGCAAACAATTTTAAGCTGAAACCTCAATTAGTTGCTATAATGCAACAGAACTGCAAGTTTCATGGACTTTCATCAGAAGATCCCTACCAGTTTTTGACTGAGTTTTTGCAAGATCTGTGAGACTGTTAAGACTAATGGAGTAGATCCTGAAGTCCACAGGCTCATGCTTTTCCCTTTTGCTGTAAGAGACAGAGCTAGAGCATGGTTGGACTCTCAACCTAAAGATAGCCCGGACTCCTGGGATAAGTTGGTCATGGCCTTCTTGGCTAAGTTCTTTCCTCCTCAAAAGCTGAGCAAGCTTAGAGTGGATGTTCAGACCTTCAAACAAAAAGATGGTGAATCCCTTTATGAAGCTTGGGAAAGATACAAGCAGATGACCAAAAGATGTCCTTCTGACATGTTTTCAGAATGGACCATGATAGATATATTCTATTATGGTTTATTTGAGTTCTCTAAGATGTCACTAGACCATTTTACAGGTGGATCCATTCACCTAAAGAAAACGCCTGCAGAAGCTCAAGAACTTATTGACATGGTTGCAAATAACCAGTTCATGTACACTTCTGAGAGGAATTCCGTGAATAATGGGACGCCTCAAAGGAAGGGAGTTCTTGAAATTGATGCTCTGAATGCCATATTGGCTCAGAACAAAATGTTGACTCAGCAAGTCAACATGATTTCTCAAAGTCTGAATGGATGGCAAAATGCTTCCAACAATACTAAAGAGGCATCTTCTGAAGAAGAAGCTTATGATCCTGAGAACCCTACAATAGCAGAGGTAAATTATATGGGTGAACCTTATGGAAAAACCTATAATTCATCATGGAGAAATCATCCAAATTTCTCATGGAAGGATCAACAAAAGCCTCAACAAGGCTTTAATAATGGTGGAAGAAATATGATCAGCAATATCAAGCCTTATCCATCATCTTCTCAGCAACAGACAGAGAATTCTGAACAGAGTACCTCTAACTTAGCACATTTAGTCTCTGATCTGTCTAAAGCCACTTTAAGTTTCATGAGTGAGACAAGGTCCTCCATCAAAAATTTGGAGGCACAAGTGGACCAGCTGAGTAAGAAAATCACTGAAACTCCTCCTAGTACTCTCCCAAGCAATACTGAAGAGAATCCAAAAAAAGAGTGCAAGGCCATTGATATAATCAATATGGCCGAACCCAGAGAGGAAGGAGAGGACATGAATCCCAATGAGGAAGACCTCTTGGGACGTCTCTCAAGCAAGAAGGAGTTCCCTATTGAGGACCCAAGGGAATCTGAGGCTCATATAGAGACCATAGAGATCCCATTAAACCTCCTTCTGCCATTCATGAGCTTTGAAGACTATTCTTCCTCTGAAGAGGATGAAGATGTAACTGGAGAGCAAGTTGCTCAATATTTAGGAGCTATCATGAAGCTGAATGCCATGTTATTTGGTAATGAGACTTGGGAAGGTGAACCTCCCTTGCTCATTAGTGAACTAGATACATGGGTTCAGCAAACTTTACCTCAAAAGAGACAAGATCCTGGCAAGTTCGTAATATCCAGCACTATAGGCTCCATGATCTTTGAAAAAGCTTTGTGTGACCTGGGGTCAGGCATAAATCTTACGCCACTCTCTGTAAAGGAGAAGCTGGGATCATTGAGGTACAGCCTGCCATATTCTCATTGCAAATGGTAGACAAGTCAGTAAGACAAGCTTATGGATTGGTAGAGGACATGTTGGTTAAGGTTGAAGGCCTTTACATCCCTGCTGATTTCATAATCTTAGACACTAGGAAGGAGGACGATGAATGCATCATCCTTGGAAGACCTTTCCTAGCCACAGCAGGAGATGTGATAGATGTTAATAGAAGAGAATTAGTCCTTCAATTGAATGGGAACTACCTTGTGCTTAAGGCTCAAGGACCTTCTTCTTTAACAATGGAGAGGAAGCACGAAAAGCTTCTCTCAGTACAAAGTCAAACAAAGCCCCCACAATCAAGCTCTAAGTTTGGTGTTGGGAGGCCACAGGCAAACTCTATGTTTGGTATTGAATCCCCACATTCAAACTCTAAGTTTGGTGTTGGGAGTCTACAACATTGACCTGATCACATGTGTGGCTCCAAGAGAACCCACTATCAAACTATTGACATTAAAGAAGCGCTAATTGGAAGGCAACCCAATTTTTATTTATCTAATTTTATTTTATTTTTATTGTTCTTTTATATTTTATTAGGTTCATGATCATGTGGAGTCACAAAAAAAAATATTAAAATTAAAAATAGAATCAAAAACAGCAGAAGAAAAATCACACCCTGGAGGAAGGACTTACTGGTGTTTAAACGCCAGTAAGGAGCACCTGGCTGGCGTTCAACACCATAACAAAGCATGGATCTGACGTTGAACCGCCAGAAACAAGCAACATCCTGGCGTTCAGATGCCAGGAATGCACCCTGAGGAGAGCTGGCGCTGAACGCCAGAAACAAGCATGGAACTGGCGTTCAACGCCAGAAACATGCTGCAATTAGGCGTTGAACGCCCAAAACGAGCATCACTTTGGTGTTTAAACGCCAGAATTGCATGTAAAGGCATTTTACACGCCTAATTGGTGCAGGGATGTAAATCCTTGACACACCTGAGGATCTGTGGACCCCACAGGATCATCTCAGGATCTGTGGACCCCACAGGATCCCCACCTACCTCCACTCATATTCTTCCCTCTTCTCAACATTCATCCTCTCTTCCTCATAAACACTCTTTCCCAAAAACCCTTCACCAATCACCTCAATCTCTCTTCCCAATTTACCCCCTTCACCACTCACATCCATCCACTCTTTCTCATAAACCCCACCTACCTTCAAAATTCAAAATTTCTTTCCCACCCAAACCCACCCTAAATAGCCATTAATGGTGTGGTAAAAGCATAGCTTTTTGTTTTTCCATAACCATTAATGGCACCTAAGACCGGAGAAACCTCTAAAAAAGGGAAAGGGAAGACAAGCTTCCACCTCCGAGTCATGGGAGATGGAGAGATTCATCTCCAAAGCCCATCAAGACCACTTCTATGATGTTGTGGCCAAGAAGAAAGTGATCCCTGAGGTCCCTTTTAAACTCAAAAAAAATGAGTATCTGGAGATCCGACATGAGATTCAAAGAAGAGGTTGGGAAGTTCTGACCAACCCCATTCAACAAGTCGAAATCTTGATGGTTCAAGAGTTCTATGCCAATGCATGGATCACTAGGAACCATGATCAAAGTATGAACCCGAATCCAAAGAACTATCTTACAATGGTTCGGGGGAAATACTTAGATTTTAGTCCGAAAAATGTGAGATTGTTATTCAACTTCCCATGATGCAAGGAGATGTACACCCCTACACAAGAAGGGTCAACTTTGATCAAAGATTGGACCAAGTCCTTATGGACATATGTGTTGAAGGAGCTCAATGGAAAAGAGACTCCAAAGGCAAGCCGGTTCAATTAAGAAGACTGGACCTCAGGCCTGTGGCTAGAGGATGGTTGGTGTTCATCCAATGCTCCATCATCCCCACTAGTAACCGATCTGAAGTTACTGTGGATCGGGCCATCATGATTCATAGCATCATGAATGGAGAAGAAGTAGAAGTTCATGAAGTGATCTCCCTTGAATTCTACAAAATAGCCGAAAAGCCCTCTACCTTGGCAAGGCTAGCTTTTCCTCAGCTTATTTGCCATCTATGTTACTCAGCTGGAGTTATCATAGAAGGAGACATCCCCATTGAGGAGGACAAGCCCATCACTAAGAAAAGGATGGAGCAAACAAGAGAGCCCACTCATGGAACCCAAGAGACGCATGAGGAAGCGCATCACCAAGAAATCCCGGAGATACCTCAAGGGATGCACTTTCCTCCCAACAACTATTGGGAACAACTCAACACTTCTCTATAAAATTTGAGTTACAATATGGATCAATTAAGGGTGGAACATCAAGAGCACTCCATCATTCTCCATGAAATTAGAGAAGATCAAAGAGCAATAAGGGAGGAGCAACAAAGGCAAGGAAGAGACATAGAAGAACTTAAGGACATCATTGGTTCTTCAAGAAGAAAGCGCCACCATCACTAAGGTGGACTCATTCCTTGTTCTTATTTTCTTTCTGTTTTTTTTTTCAAATTAATGCTATATGTTTATGTTTGTGTCTTTATTACATGATCATTAGTAATTAATAACTATGTCTTAGAGTTATGAATAATTCCATGAATCCTTTACCTCTCTTAAATGAAAATTGTTTCTAATTCAAAAGAACAAGAAGTACATAAATTTCGAAATTATCCTTGAATTTAGTTTAATTATATTGATGTGGTGACAATACTTTTGGTGGTTTTCTAAATGAATGCTTGAACAGTGCATAATTTTGATCTTGTTGTTTATGAATGTTAAAATTGTTGGCTCTTGAAAGAATGATGAACAAAGAGAATGTTATTGACAATCTGAAAAATCATGAAAATTGATTCTTGAAGCAAGAAAAAGCAGTAAAAAAGAAAAAGCTTGCGAAAAAAATGGCGAAAAAAAGAAAAAAAATTAGAAAGAAAAAGAAAAAGCAAGCAAAAAAAGCCGATAGCCCTTAAAACCAAAAGGCAAGGGTAAAAAGGATCCAAGGCTTTGAGCATCAATGGATAGGAGGGCCCAAGGAAATAAAATCCAGGCCTAAGCGGCTAAATCAAGCTGTCCCTAATCATGTGCTTGTAGCATGCAGGTCCAAGTGAAAAGCTTGAGACTTAGTGGTTAAAGTCGTGATCCAAAGCAAAAAGAGTGTGCTTAAGAGCTTTGGACACCTCTAACTAGGGACTTTAGCAAAGCTGAGTCACAATCTGAAAAGGTTCACCCAGTTATGTGTCTGTGGCATTTATGTATCCGGTGGTAATACTGGAAAACAAAATGCTTAGGGCCACAGCCAAGACTCATAAAAGTAGTTGTGTTCAAGAATCAACAAACTTAACTAGGAGAATCAATAACACTATCTGAATTTCTAAGTTCCTATAGATGCCAATCATTCTAAACTTCAAAGGAAAAAGTGAGATGCCAAAACTGTTCAGACGCAAAAAGCTACAAGTCCTGCTCATCTAATTAGGACTAATATTCATTCATATTCTGGAATTTATAGTATATTCTCTTTTTTTTATGCTATTTTATTTAACTAGTTGCTTGGGGACAAGCAACAGTTTAAGTTTGGTGTTGTGATGAGCGGATAATTTATACATTTTTTGGCATTGTTTTTAGATAGTTTTTAGTATAATCTAGCTACTTTTAGGGATGTTTTCATTAGTTTTTATGCTAAATTCACATTTTTGGACATTACTATGAGTTTGTGTGCTTTTCTGTGATTTCAGGTGATGACAAGTCATCTTAGCCTAGTTTCACTAGTCTTTTTCTTTGTTTTCATTAGGTTTTATGCACTTTCTTGCATTCTAAGTAAGTAATTTGGAATGGAAATGCATGACTTCTTTGAATCAAACAACCACCATCTAATTGATGCTAAATCATGAGGTTTAGGCTAAATTTTATTGATTTTTAATGATTTATAAACCTTGTGAATTTGGTGATACTTTGATTGGTTGTTTTGATTAATTGTAGGTGAAGAAAAGAAGAAAAGAAGAAAGCGTGGCCTAAGAAGCGTGGCCCAAGGAAGAAAAAGTGTGGCCAAGGAAGGAAGAAGTGTGGTACAACAATGAAGGAAAACCATGAAGCTCTCTCCAAGAGCTCCTTGCTCACCAAGGGAGCACTACATTTTCCCTCAAGGGACCAAGGCACAATGCTCTGCTCACTTTGTGAGCTGAGCACAATATGAAAGCAAGAAATAAGGAAAGGAAAAACAATGCTCAGCTCACCAAGTGAGCATTATCGGGCTCTCACAAGAAATAAATCAAAGAAAATAAGTTGCCAATGCTTGCTCCAACGATTGGACCCATGACCAAAGGGGGTTGGGGGAGCGCTACTCACAAGGGAAAATGAGCCAAAAATGGCCAAACTCCATGCTTCGAACCAAGCACCTAGAGGAAGCAAGGAGCAAGGCGTCACTTCCTTCACCAAGAGAAAAGCTTCAGCGCATGCTTCTCTCAAGTTTCGAACCAAGGACCTTCCCTTGGATGCCTCAATGCTCAGCTCACTTGGAGAGCTGAGTGCTACCCATGGTGCATCACACAAGCATCTTGACACGGGCCAGGGAAGTGGAACGTGCATCTTGACACGGTCCAGGGGCATAAGGCGCGCAACAATTTTGCACCAAGGCACCAATGCTCAGTTCACAAAGTGAGCTGAGCATTCCCCTGATGCCTTCCGCGCTACAAAAGGATCCACACACAAAGCCTCAATGCTCATCTCAACTTATGAGCTGAGCATCCTCCTGGAACCAATTTCTTCATGGGCTGGAAAATCAATTAAAAATCCAATTAAATTCAAATCTTCACCAAATCAAAAGCCCATCCAAATTCCAAAATCCAAGAATGGAAGGTGTATAAATAGGAACTAGTTTGATGTAATTAGGATTGGAGAATCACTTCTGAATTTTCCTTTAATTTCCATTTTCATTTTTTAGCTTTTATTTTGGAATTTAGTTCTTAGAAAATTGGGGAGGAGAGTTAATCTCTCTTCTTCCTTGTTCTTGCTTGAGCACTCTTTACTTTTTATTTTGGATCTTGGGTGAAGAATTGAAGAACTTCTGTTTCAATCTCACCTTTAGATCCCTTGCTTTAATTTTCTTCATAATTGAATTTCAATTTCCATTCTCTGCTTCATCTTCTGCTCTTTCTTCAATTTACTTTCCTTTAGTTCTTTTGTAATTGTTCTTGTTGGATCAAGGAAGGATTTGAGATCTAGACTTGTTTTCTAGTCTCTTCCACTCCTGAGATCTTCAACCCTCTTTTAAATTGCTGCAAATTAAGCATCGCTCACTTTCTGTTCTTAAATTTTCAAAGCATTTTTACTCTTCTGTTTGAGATCTACCTTGATTCAATTCATCTTCTACTTGTCTGTTTATTGCAATTCACTTGTTCTTGTTTAAATTCTGCAATCCTAATTCCCAATCCATTTTATTAATTCAAGCAGTTTACAATTCTTGCACTTTAAGTTTTAGTCATTTATATTTCTTGCAATCTAAGTTTCTGCACTTTATATCACTTGCATTTTAAGATTCAGATTCTTTACTTTCTTTGCTCTTTAATTTACTGCAATTGCCCTTCTCCCTTTACATTTCAAGCCATTTAGCTTCTGTCAATCACAAATCACAACCACTCAACCAATACTTGATTCGCTTGACTAAATCAACCACTAAACTAAAATTGCTCAATCCTTCAATTCCTGTGGGATCGACCTCACTCATGTGACTTATTATTACTTGATGCGACCCGGTACACTTGCCGGTGATTTGTGTTGGATCGTTTTCCACACATCAAGTTTTTGGCGCCGTTGCCGGGGATTGAAATATATTAACAATGATTAAGTGAAGTGTAGGTCTAGATCAAGCACCTTTTCTTTTCTGTTTCTTTTATTTTTAATTAACCCACTAACTATTTGAATTTTTGCTTAAGCTAACTAAAACTTCACTCTAGCAATAGATTGAAGTGTCACTGGTTTTGTGTGTTCCTTGTGTTTTGTTTATATGACAGATACAAGAAGAGCTACACCCTCCTTTCACGAACAAGACGAACGAACCCTCAGGAGATTAAGAAGAGCTAAAAGAGGGAAAAACATTGTTGGAGAGGAGGAGTCAGAAGAAGAATTTCAAGACATGGAGGAACATTCAACCAATCCACCAGGAGGAGCAGCCAATAACAACAACAATCCACCACAGAGGAGAGTTTTGGCCTCCTATACATTTGCAAATCCTAAACATTGTGAAAGCAGCATTTTAACTCCAAATGTAAATGTAAACAACTTCGAACTAAAGCCACAACTCATCACCTTGGTTCAAAATAATTACTCTTATGGAGGAGGACCACTTGAAGACCCCAACCAACACTTGTCTACCTTCTTGAGGATTTGTGACACTGTCAAAACCAATGGTGTGCCTCCTGACAGCTACAAGCTACTGCTCTTTCCATTCTCTCTCAGAGACAAAGCCACTCAATGGTTGGAATCCTTCCTAAGAGACAGCATCAATAATTGGGATGATTTGGTAACCAAGTTCCTTGCCAAATTTTACCCACCTCAAAGGATCATTAGGTTGAAGACTGAGGTACAAACATTCACACAAATAGAGGCTGAACCCATCTATGAGGCATGGGAGAGGTACAAGGCTCTAATTAGGAAGTGTCCTCCTGAAATATTCACTGAGTGGGATAAGATGTAGAATTTCTATCAAGGCTTAACATTGAAATCCCAGGAAGCATTGGATCACTCAGCTGGAGGCTCTTTGCAACTCATGAAAACTGCAGAGGAAGTCCAGAATCTCATTGATATGGTGGCCAATAACCAGTACTTCTTTGCTCACCAAAGGCAACGTCAACCATCACAAAGGAAAGGAGTGATGGAGTTGGAAGGAGTGGATTTAATCCTAGCTCAAAACAAAATGATGCAACAGCAGATTCAACAACAATTTGAGCAAATGGCCAAGAGGATTGACAATCTCCAAGTTGCAGCAGTCAACACAAGCCAACCATTAATCACTTGGGGGCAAAATAAAGAAATCCAAGAGGAGCAACAGCAAGAACAAGTCCAGTATATGCATAATCAGAATTCTGGATCAAATGAAGTCTTTGGTGATACTTACAATCCTTCTTGGAAAAACCATCCCAACCTCAGATGGGGAGACAACCACAATCAAACTCAGTAGCCATGGCAGAGGAACTCAACTCAAAATAATTGGAAAAACATAAACCACAACAACCAGCCGAATAATAACCAAACCACATACAGAAGACCACAAAATACCTACCCCAATGCTAACCATCATCCATCCAATAACCAAGCCTCTAACCAAAACACTCATTCTCAACCCTCAACACCCCACAATCACCAATCTCACAAGATTCTCAGAGAATTACCAACTTGGAGCTCTTAATGGAAAAATTAATGAAGCACCAAGAAATGACAATAAGGAACCAGGAAGCCTCCATGAAGAATATAGAAAGGCAAATTGGACAGCTCTCCAAGCAGATTGCCATTGAAAGACCCTCAAGCTCCCTACCAAGTGACACTATTCCTAATCCAAAAGAGGAGTGCAAGGCAATACAGCTAAGGAGTGGAAAAATCCTGGTGAAAAATGAAGAAGCAACCAAGAAGCCATAGGAAAGTGATGAGAAGCAAGCTGTAGGAGAGAAAGCCAATGATGAAGATGTAACAGCAAGCAAGCGGCCTCATAATCAGCCTCAAGAAAAGGAATACCAGACACAAAAATTAAGAAAAGAGAAGGAAGCAATGGGAGAGTCAATGAAGGAACAAAAGCAGGAAGTGAACTTCACACCTCCATTGCCCTATCCTCAAAGGTTCAGCAAAGAGACTAAGGACTAACACTTCCCTAAATTTCTTGAAATCTTCAAGAAATTAGAGATAAACATTCCACTGGCTGAAGCATTAGAACAGATGCCCTTGTATGAAAAATTCTTGAAAGAGCTTATCAACAACAAGAGGAGTTGGCAAGAAAAGGAAACTATACTTCTCACTGAAGAATGTAGTGCTGTGATTCAAGGTTGTATCCCACCAAAGCTCAAAGATCCAGGGAGCTTTGTAGTTTCATGCACCATAGGCAAAATGACCTTAGACAAAGCTCTCTGTGACCTTGGTGCTAGCATTAATTTGATGCCGTTATCAATGATGAGAAAGCTTGCCATAGAAGAACTCAAACCTACCAGGATGTCTTTGGTGATGGCTGACAGATCAATCAAGACACCTAATGGCATTGTGGAAAACTTGTTAGTAAAGGTTGGGGAGTTTATCTTCCCTGCAGACTTTGTAATTTTGGATACAAAGGAAGAAGGAAACAATTCAATCATCTTGGGAAGACCATTCTTAGCCACGGCCAGAGCCATTATTGATGTAGTGAAGGGAGAGATGATTTTCAGGGTGCATAATGAACAAATGGTCATCAATGTCTTCAAATCAATGCAACACCCCCAGAACAAGAAAACTACATGAAGGTGGATATGATAGAAAGTTTGGTGGAGGAAATGTTAGAAGCCACTTGTCATGAGCAACAGGAAGAAGAAGTGGTAGAAATTTCCAGTGAAGACAAGGAGAAAGAGAAGCCAAAACAGGAGTTGAAGCCTCTCCCCCCTCACCTCAAATATGTGTTCCTGGGAGAAGAAGAGACCCTACCGGTGATCATTAACTCCTCCTTAAATATGGAAGAAGAGAGAAGGCTGATTGAAGTGTTGAAAGCCCACAAAATAGCCTTGGGTTGGACAATTGAGGATATCAAAGGCATTAGCCCAGCCATTTGTATACATAAAATTTTGCTGGAAGAAGAATCAAAGCCTGTGGTTCAACCCCAAAGAAGACTCAACCCAGCCATGAAGGAGGTGGTTCAAAAAGAAGTCATGAAGTTATGGAATGCTGGAATAATTTTTCCAATCTCTGACAGCTCATGGGTGAGCCCGGTTCAAGTTGTACCAAAAAAAGGAGGGATGACGGTCATCACCAATGAGAAGAATGAGTTGATCCTTACTAGAACAGTGACTGGGTGGAGGATGTGCATAGGCTATAGAAGATTGAATGATGCCACAAGGAAAGATCATTTTCCTCTCCCATTCATTGATCAGATGCTGGAAAGATTGGCCGGCCATGCCTATTATTGCTTCTTGGATTGGTATTCCGGCTACAATCAAATCGTGGTGGACCCCAAGGACCAAGAGAAGACTGCCTTTACATGTCCATTTGGAGTTTTTGCATACAGGAGGATGCCCTTTGGGCTATGCAACTCCCCAGCCACGTTTCAGAGGTGTATGCTTTCCATTTTCTCTGATATGGTTGAAAAATTTTTAGAAGTCTTCATGGATGATTTTTCTATCTTTGGCAATTCATTTAATACTTGTTTACATCATTTAACTCTTGTTTTGAAAAGATTCCAAGAAACTAACTTGGTCTTAAACTAGGAAAAATGCCATTTCATGGTTCCTGAAGGGATAGTTCTTGGGCATAAAGTGTCATGCAAAGGTATAGAAGTTGATAAAACTAAAATAGAAATTATTGAAAAACTTCCTATACCCATTAATGTGAAAGCAGTAAGGAGTTTTCTTGGGCATGCTGGTTTCTATAGAAGGTTCATCAAAGATTTCTCAAAAATAGCAAAGCCATTGAGCAATTTGCTAGTGATTGACAATCCTTTCATCTTTGATGGCAACTGTAAGCATGCCTTTGAAACCTTAAAGAGAAAACTCATCATAGCACCAATCATCACACCCCTGATTGGAACTTACCTTTTAAACTTATGTGTGATGCAAGTGACCTTGTTATTGGTGCTGTGCTGGGACAAAAGAGAGATAAGTTGCACCATGTCATATATTATGCCAGCAAAGTGTTAAATGAAGCACAGAAAAATTATACCACCATTGAGAAAGAACTTTTGGCAATTGTTTATGCATTTGATAAGTTTAGGCAATACTTGATTGGCTTAAAAGTTATAGTGTACACTGACCATGCCGCTCTCAAGTATTTAATGTCTAAACAGGATTCAAAGCCAAGGCTTATTAGGTGGGTGCTGCTGCTACAAGAGTTTGATATTGAAGTAAGAGATAGAAAGGGAAGTGAAAATCAAGTGGCAGATCATTTATCAAGGGTACCACAAAAGGCCTATCAAGATAGACCACAACAAGTAAATGAGAATTTCCCTGATGAGCACCTGTTCCAAATTCAACAAGCACCTTGGTTTGCTGACATAGCAAATTACAAAGTAGGAAGGAAGATACCTCAAGAATTCTCTAAGCAACAAGTGAAAAATTTACTCAATGAAGCAAAGAAGTTCATGTGGGATGAACCCTTCTTATTCAAGAGGTGCTCTGATGGAATGATTAGGAGGTGTATCCATGAAAATGAAATGAAGGACATATTGTGGCACTGTCATGGTTTAGCATATGGTGGACACTTTGGACCAGAGAGAACAGCTGCAAAGGTACTACAAAGCGGTTTCTATTGGCCAGCTATCTTCAATGATACCAGAGAGTTTGTTCACCAATGCAATGAATGCCAAAGAGCTGGAGGATTAACAAAAAGGAATGAGATGCCTCAAAATTTCATCTTGGAAGTAGAGCTATTTGACCTATGGGGTATTGATTTCATGGGACCTTTTCCCCCTTCTTACTCTTTCAAATACATCTTGGTGGCAGTGGGTATGTCTCAAAGTGGGTGGAAGCCATAGCCACAACCACTTGTGATGCACAGTCCTTCAATTCCTTAAGAAGCATATTTTCACCAGATATGGAGTGCCCAAGGGTCTTGTCAGCGATGGTGGTGGCTACTTCTACAACAAACAAATGGAGAAACTCCTCCATAAATATGAAGTAATCCATAAAGTAGCCACACCATACCATCCTCAGAGTAATGGCCAGGCTGAACTAGCAAATAGAGAGTTGAAGAGAATTTTAGAAAAAATAGTGGGAAGCACAAGGAAAGATTGGGCCAGGAAGTTAGAAGATGCACTCTGGGCATACAGGACAGCTTTCAAAACTCCCATTGGAAAGTCCCCATTTCAGCTATTATATGGAAAATCTTGTCACCTTCCTGTAGAGCTTGAACATAAAGCTTTTTGGGCCACTAAACTCCTCAACCTTGATTCTCAAGCAGCAGGAGAAAAGAGGCTGCTACAACTAAATGAGTTGGATGAGTTTAGACTAGAAGCTTATGAGAGTGCTCAGATATACAAGGAAAGAGCTAAGAGGTGGCATAACAAGAAGATCTCAAAGAAAGAGTTCAAGCCAGGACAGCAAGTGCTCTTGTATAACTCAAGGCTCAAGATCTTTCCTGGCAAGCTCAAGTCCAAATGGACAGGTCCATATCTAGTAACAAAAGTTTTTCCTTATGGAAGTCTTGAGCTGCTAGATGAAGCTACACAGAGCCACTTCACAACAAATGGGCACAGAGCAAAGCCGTATTTAGGAGGACAATAGGACAAGGAAAAAGAAGTTCAGAATCTGAACTGAACAAGCACAAGCACAGAGGATGTCAAGCTAGTGACAATAAAAGAGCGCTTGTTGGGAGGTAACCTAACCTGAGGTAGTGTTATTCTCATAGCTATTTTAATAAAGAGGTTAATTGGCCTTATCATTATTGCAAGAAGCTAAGTTTGGTGTTGCACACCAAAACAAATTAAGGGAGAATGAAGGATTTTGAGTTTGGTGTTCCACCAATATCTCATAATAGAACATATTCTCACCTCCTGCATAATGCTAGCCTCACGCAATTAGATAAACTAGTTAACTATTCTGATGTTTTATAGTAATTAGCTTTATTGCTTTTGGAAAAGAAAAGGATTTCACATAGAATTTGTTACATGAGAAACATTGGCAAGGAACTAAGTTTGGTATTCACACACCAAAGTAAGTTCAAGAGCCCACAGATAAGCTTTGCAGATTAACCGGATACCAAAAGGGGTTGAAAAGTAGCAACATTTAAGGAGTATGCAGGAAAATAGCCAACAGATTAGGGAACATTTGCATTATGACTAACAAAGAGCAAACAGAAGGAAGAATGAAAAGCTGCAACCCAACAGGTTGTATCTACACTTGATCTTTGTTGTTGTGTAATGATTCAATTCAGAGATTCCTTTATGTCTAGCTAGAATGATCATTTAGTTGCAAATGGAAGTACATACTAAAGAAAGCTATCTGCATAATTTCTGCATAAGTTATCTGCATAATAATTGTCATCACTCATTAGCTTGAATACTTTGTTTTGTTTTCCCTTGCCATTTGAATAAAAGAGAGATATTTGATTTAGAAAAGTAATTGTTCAATGTTTGCAAAAGTTAGAATGGGAGTTAGTGGTGGTATGTGTTTGATTAAATTGTTAGCTCATAGAATAAATGCTGCAAAATGACTTGTTACTTAAAGCCTAAGCTAGTTTGCTGCTATTATTTCTCAATTATTGAAAGTCCCTTGAAAATAAACCAAAATAGAAAGAAAAAGAAGAAAAAAAAGCCAAAAGTTGGCAAAGAAACAAACAATAAGGCTAGACACCAATATCTTGGACCCTATGACATATGCCGGTGGTGTTTATGTATTAGGATATGCTTGGACAAGTAAGTTCTAAGGAGTATTTCAAAACTTGGCAACTTAGATCAACTGATTTGGGATTGCCAACTGAAAGTCCATAATAAAGAGCAACCTAGCTACAAAACATTTAGTTATCCAAAGAGATGCTGGGCATCAATGATCCTAGGAAGAAAGAGTGAGCCATGTGTCTATAGTGAAGAAATGTTGAGTGAAATTAAGCCAAAGGCCACTGCAACATTTGTCACCAAGTCTTTAATAAGTAATAAGCTCTTTATGCAAAAGAAAGAAGAAAAGCTAACAAGGGAAGTGATCAAAAAGTAAGACATTGTAGCAGCAACCTTAGTGGACCCTTAAGGAAACATTGTTTGTTTTGACAGCAAGTAATAAATGGGCTACTTTTGATCTGCATAAAACCCCATAGACCAAATTCAACTATCTGCTTAATAAGAACATATATACTTATCTATTTCACTCTATCTTCTCTTGTGTTAGATGCTTGCTTGGGGACAAGCAAGTTTTAAGTTTGGTGTTGTGATGACAAGTCATCTTAGCCTAGTTTTACTAGTCTTTTTCTTTGTTTTCATTAGGTTTTATGCACTTTCTTGCATTCTAAGTAAGTAATTTGGAATGGAAATGCATGACGTCTTTGAATCAAACAACCACCATCTAATTGATGCTAAATCATGAGGTTTAGGCTAAATTTAATTGATTTTTAATGATTTATAAACCTTGTGAATTTGGTGATACTTTGATTGGTTGTTTTGATTAATTGTAGGTGAAGAAAAGAAGAAAAGAAGAAAGCGTGGCCTAAGAAGCGTGGCCTAAAGAAGAAAAAGTGTGGCCAAGGAAGGAAGAAGTGTGGCACAACACTGAAGGAAAACCATGAAGCTCTCTCCAAGAGCACCATGCTCACCAAGGGAGCGCTACATTTTCCCTCAAGGGACCAAGGCACAATGCTCTGCTCACTTTGTGAGCTGAGCACAATATGAAGCCAAGAAATAAGGAAAGGAAAAATAATGCTCAGCTCACCAAGTGAGCATTATCGGGCTCTCACAAGAAATAAATCAAAGAAAATAAGTTGCCAATGCTTGCTCCAAGGATTGAACCCATGACCAAAGGGGGTTGGGGGAGCGCTACTCACGAGGGAAAATGAGCCAAAAATGGCCAAATGCATCCTCCAAGGTTCGAACCAAGCACCTAGAGGAAGTAAGGAGCAAGGTGTCACTTCCTTCACCAAGAGAAAAGCTTTAGCACATGCTTCCCTCAAGTTTCGAACCAAGGACCTTCCCTTGGATGCCTCAATGCTCAGCTCACTTGGAGAGCTGAGCGCTACCCATGGTGCATCACACAAGCATCTTGACACGGGCCAGGGAAGTGGAACGTGCATCTTGACACGGTCCAGGGGCACAAGGCGCGAACAATTTTGCACCAAGGCACCAATGCTCAGCTCACAAAGTGAGCTGAGCATTCCCTGATGCCTTCCACGCTACAAAAGGATCCACACACAAAGCCTCAATGCTCAGCTCAACTTGTGAGCTGAGCATCCTCCTGTAACCAATTTCTTCATGGGCTGGAAAATCAATTAAAAATCCAATTAAATTCAAATCTTCACCAAATCAAAAGCCCATCCAAATTCCAAAATCCAAGAATGGAAGGTGTATAAATAGGAGCTAGTTTGATGTAATTAGGATTGGAGAATCACTTCTGAATTTTCCTTTAATTTCCATTTTCATTTTTTAGCTTTTATTTTGGAATTTAGTTCTTAGAGAATTGGGGAGGAGAGTTGATCTCTCTTCTTCCTTGTTCTTGCTTGAGCACTCTTTACTTTTTATTTTGGATCTTGGGTGAAGAATTGAAGAACTTCTGTTTCAATCTCACCTTTAGATCCCTTGCTTTAATTTTTTGCATAATTGAATTTCAATTTCCATTCTCTGCTTTATCTTCTGCTCTTTCTGCAATTTACTTTCCTTTAGTTCTTTTGTAATTGTTCTTGTTAGATCAAGGAAGGATTTGAGATCTAGACTTGTTTTCTATTCTCTTCCACTCCTGAGATCTTCAACCCTCTTTTAAATTGCTACAAATTAAGCATCGCTCACTTTCTGTTCTTAAATTTTCAAAGCATTTTTACTCTTCTGTTTGAGATCTACCATGATTCAATTCATCTTCTACTTGTCTGTTTATTGCAATTCACTTGTTCTTGTTTAAATTCTGCAATCCCATTTCCCAATCCCTTTTATTAATTCAAGTAATTTACATTTCTTGCACTTTAAGTTTCAGTCATTTATATTTCTTGCAATCTAAGTTTCTACACTTTATATTACATGCATTTTAAGATTCAGATTCTTTACTTTCTTTGCTCTTTAATTTACTGCAATTGCCCTTCTCCCTTTACATTTCAAGCCATTTAGCTTCTGTCAATCACAAATCACAACCACTCAACCAATACTTGATTCGCTTGACTAAATCAACCACTAAACTAAAATTGCTCAATCCTTCAATCCCTGTGGGATCGACCTCACTCATGTGAGTTATTATTACTTGATGCGACCCGGTACACTTGCCGGTGAGTTTGTGTTGGATCGTTTTCCACACATCATCAGGTAATTTCTGGCTGAAATTGAGGGACCTGAGCAAAACTATGATAAAAGGCTGACAAAGGACTGCTGATGCTGTTGGATTCTGACCTCTCTACACTCGAAATTGATTTTCTGGAGCTACAGAACTCCAAATGGCGCGCTCTCAATGGCGTTAAAAAGTATACATCCAGAGCTTTCCAGCAATAGATAATAGTCTATACTTTACTCGTGATTATACAACGTAAACTGGCACTCAACGCCAGTTCCATGCTGCATTCTGGAGTCAAACGCCAGAAACACGTCACGAACCAGAGTTGAACGCCAAAAACATCTTACAACTTGGTGTTCAACTCCAATAGAATCCTCAGCTCGTGTAAATCTCAAGCTCAGCCCAAGCACACACCAAGTGGGCCTCGAAAGTGGATTTTTGCATCAATTACTTATTTCTGTAAATCCTAGTAGCTAGTCTAGTAATAATAGGACCTTTTACTATTGTATTAGGGGCTGGATCTTGGATCCTGGATTGTAATTTTGATCCTGTGATCACGTTTTGGGGGCTGGTGATGCCAGGGCATTTTGGCCAGTTTCACTGACCTTTTCTTTACTGTTTTTAGGTAATTTCATGCATTTTCTTAGGAAATAAGTTAGTTTTAGGCAGATATTCACTCAGACCTTGATTCAAGCATACATTGTGCATTTTACATTATTTCATGAGGATTTTCCATGATTTTAATGACAAAATTGTATATTTCATTACCCATGACTTGGACTAGAACTTTGATGCACTCTATTGCTTGATTTCAGGACCAAAGGAAGCAAGGAATGGGAGGTAACTTGCAAAGTTAAGGAGAAAAGTGATTGCCAAAAACACTCTCAAAAGCCATCAATGCCCACGTTAAAGAGTCAAGTTAACTAAGTTAACGTGAACTCTAACGTGGAGAAGAGAAGTTGAGCCAACGTTAGTGACACTTAACATTGTCACTAACGTTGGCAATTGCTCACAAATGGCCACGTTAGAAGCCACGTTAACCTAGTTAACGTGGCCTCTAACGTTAAAGGGGGAAGAGAAGCCAACGTTAGTGACACTCAACATTGTCACTAACGTTGGCCTAAGGTGCAAAGAGCCACGTTAACTCCCACGTTAACTTGGTTAATGTGGGAGCTAACGTAAGAGATGGAGAGTTGTCGACAACGTTAGTAACACTCAACATTGTCACTAACGTTGGAGCAACTACACAACTCCCAAGAGCCACGTTAACCTCCACATTAACTTGGTTAACGTGGACGCTAACAATGAGGAATGAAGAATGAGCCAACATTAGTGACACTCAACATTGTCACTAACGTTGGGATGGCTAAGAATGGCCACGTTAGAAGCCACATTAACCCAATTAACGTGGACTCTAACGTGAGACCTAGGGGCACACTTGAACGTTAGTGACAATGTTGAGTGTCACTAACGTTCTCGAAGGTTGGCAAAAGCCACGTTAGAAGCCACGTTAACCTAGTTAACGTGAGCTTTAACGTGAAGCAAGAAGGGGCACACTTGAACGTTAGTGACAATGTTGAGTGTCACTAACGTTCTCGAAGGCTAGCAAGGCAAAGTTAAAAGCCACGTTAACCCAGTTAACGTGGGCTTTAACGTGAGGCAAAGGGGTGCATGGCAATGTTAGTGACAATGTTAAGTGTCACTAACGTTCTCGAACTTGTATTTTCACTAAATGTTAAACACCCCTAACGTCTTGAGCTAAAGTCTCTGCCCACTTCACACTTTCTCTCTGCAAGTAAGCCAAGCCCAATTGAAGAAAGGAACTGCTTCAAGCTCAAAGATCTAGAGGCCCAAGACTTGAAGAACTAACTAGAAGCTGAGAAGAGTTGTATATATAGGAGTAGTTTTGAAATAGAGGGGGGCTTTTTGGGGAAACTAGGAAAGAGAACTACCCTTTGTATTTTTACTTTCTCTGTACTTCTAGCTGAAAGATGTATTCTCTATCTTTGATTTTGATTTCTAGAGCTATGACCAACTAAACCCCTTTCATTGGGTGAGGGAGCTCTGTTGTAATTTGATGGATCAATACTAATTTTCTTGTTCTTCTTCTATCTTTCCTTTTGATTTTACTTGAAAGCTTTCGATCTTCATCCAATTGGATAGTTATCTTGGAAAAGACGCTATTCAAACATGGATCTCTTCGGATCCTTGAAAGAGGAATGAAGAGATTAGCTAGAAATGCTTTCTCATGCTGGACCAAATTGAGTGTGGATGGGTAGGTGGCTATAACCCTCTAAACACTTGATTTGGGAAGTGCATGTGGTATAATCAGTGACCACACTTCATCTCTTCTCATGAGCAATTGACCAAGGAATTGGCTATTGATCAAGATTTGAGAGATTGAATTGCAAGAAATTGTGGTTCAATCACTTAAGATTGCCAAGGAGACCAATGAGTGCATTGATTGAGGAAGAGATGAAAATGAATTTGAACCGGAGAATGCAACATCTCCTAAGCCCAATGAACTCCCCATTTCTGATCTTACCCATTCTCTTTATTTTCTGCAATATACTTTTATGAGCAATTCCCCCATTCCCATTTACAATTCTGCTATTTACTTTCAATCATTTACTTTTCCGCAATTTTAATTTCTGCAATTATCAACTCTATTCATGGATTCGCTCAACTAGATCATTCCTCTAATTAAAGTTGCTTGATCAATCAATCCCTGTGGGATTCGACCTCACTCTATTGTGAGTTTTTACTTGACGACAAATTCGGTACACTTGCCGAATGGGAATTTGTTGAGAGACAAGTTTTACCCGATCAAGTTTATGGCGACGTTGCCGGGGATTGATTGTGCATCGACAATGATTACATTAGAGGATCACTAGATTGAGCATTTGTATTTTGTTTGATTCAATTTTCTGTTTGGTTAATTTGCTTTCCGTCTTAGTTTAATTCTTCCCCTCCCCTGTTTCTTAGTTTTTCTTTGCTATTTACAATTCAGTTCACTAACCCACTAACTGTTTGATATATTGCATCACTGACACTAACAAGTAATTCTAACAAGATACTTTCTACATTACTTTTCTTTGCTTGCACTCTGTTGGTTGTATGACAGGGAAAAGAAGCGGAGCTTCAACTTCCTTTGATTCTGAACCTGAGAGAACCTTCTTAAGATTAAGAAGGGAGGCAAAAGAAAAACGTGTAGTGGGTGCTGAAGAAGAGGAGGAACACTGTGAAGAATACTTTGAAACAACCATGGAAGACCATCGTGAGGAAGAGGTGCACAACCATGGTGGAGGAGGTAGAGCAAATCCTGGTGGGGAAAATAGAAGAGTCTTGGGCTCTTACATTAACCCAAACCCAGGGAACTGCAGAAGTAGCATCCAAAAACCAACCATCCATGCCAACAACTTTGAACTAAAGCCACAGCTCATAACCCTTGTTCAGAACAATTGCTCGTTCGGAGGAGGTGTCCAAGAAGACCCCAACCAACACTTAAACACCTTCCTGAGAATATGTGACACAGTGAAGTCCAATGGCGTTCAACCTAACGCCTATAGACTGTTGTTGTTCCCATTCTCTCTCAGAGACAAGGCAAAGTGGTTAGAGTCTTTTCCAAAGGAGAGCTTGACAACTTGGGATGATGTTATGAACAAATTTTAAGCAAGATATTACCCCCCTCAACGAGTCAATTGGCTGAGAGCTGAGGTCCAAACTTTCAGGCAACAAGATGGTGAGACTCTATATAAAGCATGGGAGAGGTTTAAAGACCTAACAAGGAGATGTCCATCTGATATGTTCAATGAATGGGTGTAGCTGCACATCTTCTATGAAGGACTGTCATATGAATCAAAGAAGGCCGTAGACCATTCATCCGGAGGTTCTTTGAACAAGAAGAAGACCATTGAGGAAGCCATAGATGTCATTGAAACTATAACTGAGAATGACTACTTCTATGCTTCCGAAAGAGGGAACACTAGAGGGGTAATGGAGCTGAACAATGTAGATGCTCTGCTGGCTCAAAATAAGCTCATCACCAAGCAGCTAGCTGACCTCACCAAGAAGATGGAGAGAAGTCAAGTAGCAGCGATCACCACTTCAACTCAAGGGGAAGCAAGTGAAGAGGAAGAAGGCACTCAGGAGCAAGCCAACTACATTGGGAATTCACATAGACACAACCATGATCCATACTCCAAGACCTACAACCCTGGATGGAGGAATCACCCAAACTTTGGGTGGGGTAATCAACAAGACCAAGGCCAAGATCAGAGACGTCACAACTCCAACAACAACACAGCTCCCCAACAATTCACATAGAGGACATACCAACAAAACCACATCAATACATCTCACCCTTCTACCTCTACCCCCAACATACCATCATTTGATGACAGAATCTCTAAGATTGAAACCTTACTTGAAAGCATATGCAAAGACATTCAAGATAATAAGGTGTTCAAAGAGAAGGTGAGAGCCAGTATGAAGAATCGGTGGGAAGCAATCAAGAAGCTGGAATTCCAAGTGGGATATTTGTCTGAGAAGATTCCCAGACCCACTGATGGCTTTCCAAGTGACACGGAGAAGAATCCGAGAGGTGAAACGAAGAAAGTAAGATGGGAGGATTGCAATATGGTCACTACAAATGACAAGGAGACTGAAGACAAGCCAAGCAAGCTGTCAGAACAACCTGAAAATACCTTAGTAGAGAAGGAAAAGAAAGACCAACAAGAACCAGAAATCTCACAACAGGGGCTGCTGAGACTATATGCACCATTTCCTCAACTGCTAAAGGGTGCTGTGGGAAAGTGAATGTACTCAAGGTTCTTAGACTCGTTTGCATCTTTGAATGTGAACATGCCATTCATCAAGGTCATTCAGCAAATGCCAGCATTCATCAAGTATATGAAGGAAATACTTCCCAGGAAGAGCTCACTCAAGGGGGGCCAGACTATAGTTATGAACAAGGATTGTAGCACCCTCATTCAAACACAATTGCCTGCGAAAAGAAAAGACCCAGGGAGTTTTCATGTCCCTTGTGCTATAGGGGAAACAAATTTTGATAGAGCACTTTGCGATTTGGGAGCAAGCATCAACTTAATACCCCTATCCCTGGTAAAAAGGCTGTAGATTAATGAGATACTACCTACAGATGTAGTCATAAGGCTGGCTGACAAGACTCAAAAGCAAGCAGTAGGAGTGGTGGAAAATGTGTTGCTCAAAGTTGGAAAATACTTTCTCCCAACACACTTTGTCATCCTAGACATGGAAGAGAGTCACCTGCACCCAATCATATTGGGGAGACCATTTCTAGTTACTACTAGAGAACTCATAGATGTGGAGAAAGGGGAGCTAATATTAAGGATCCATGATGAACAACTGAGCTTCAGTGTTTTCGAACTCTCACTAGAAAAAGATGAAGAGGACAAAGAACCGAGCAAAGATCATCATGAGATACTAAAGGAAGAAGCAAGCATTGAGCACAACCAGCCCATCCTGAGATTCACTGGGTTGATGGACAAGGCGAACAGCAAGTGCCACAGGTCAAGGAAAAATTGGAGGAACCTAAGCCACCAGAAGCAAGTGAAGGCAGCACCAAAGGCTCATAAAAAATAAAGCCACCAAGAGTAAGAAAACAGCACCAGGGACAAAGAAGAAGATACCAAGGGGGTGGCGGAACAAGAAGATCCCTACGGAAGATTTCTCTCCAGGGGATAAAGTAATCTCAGCCTATTTCACAGATATCCCCCCTAATCTCCCTACTATACCATCTCAGTTACCTAAGGTCTTCACCATCAATAGAGTTCTCTCCTTGGAGCATGTAGAGATCATTGATACAACCAATGGATACAAGTCCACTGTCAGAGGAGAAGACTTCAAGCATTACCAACCACCATAATAAGGGGGTAACGTCAAGCTAGTGACGCTAAGGAAGCGCTTCATGGGAGGCAACCCATGTTTTACATGCTTTCAGAAGTTAGCGAATAAATCAATATTCATGAATTCCAACCAAAACTTGACAAATACGTGTGAAATTTTTATATGCAAAATATAGTGAAGAACAAGTTTGGTGTTCGAAGCATTATTCTTAAAGCTTTGAACACAACTTTTCATCACAGTGCTCCAAACTAAGTTTGGTGTCACCCTATGGTGCCACCAATGTGCGTCTGAAGATACACAGTTAGTTAGTTAGTTGGAATTCAGGAATAAACAAGTTCTTTTATTATTCTAGCAGTAAAGGTTGAAGCAATTTTGTCTTTTATAAAGGTAGTTCTTACTGTTCTTATTTCATCTTTATAGGGAAAAGAAAGGAGCATTGAGGAGATTGATAGGACAAGTTCAGCACTTTCTGAAGAGATACACACACGTGACTCAAGGAAGAATGCATTGGAAAATGTTGCCAGGCAACATGGAAGAAAGAGGAACCTTGATGACCGAACCAATAACAACAATAAAGTGGTGATCCTTGTCCTTTAGCATGCATAACCCCAACCGTCCATCGAGCAACAAGTTCATCAATCCACACCATCCATTCACTTACAACTTCCCTGTATAAGTAGCCCTTGATCCGTACCCATTCTTAACTTTTATCACACCCTCTTCATAGATATTCATTTAGAAACTCAGCACTTCTTACCTCATTACAAACGGTCCCTCCTCCTCACTCTCTTCATTGCCATAAAACCTTAAACAACCAGAAGTCTCCATAACCTTACCACCTTCACATAAGAACTATCATTCATGGCATCCTCAAGTGCCAAGAGAAGGAAGGGAAAGGAACCCATGGAGGAACACCCGTATGATGAGAAGAGGTTTAGAAGCTTGCATCATGCATTGGAATACGGGTGGATGGTTGGTAAGGAAATCATCTATGAGTTGGTATTTCAAGCTAGGAAGAGTGAATGCCTGAAAATCTCAGAGAAGGTAGAAAGGAGAAGATGGGAGCTCCTCACTGACCCGGTCACTAAGGTGAATGTAAACCTCATAAGAGAATTTTATGCAAATGCATTCCGGTATGATAAGAAAGATGAGTCGTATATAAGCTTTGTGAGAGGAAAGATGGTGGATTTTGGTCCCATGAGTGTAATGAGGGCATTGAAGCTACGGTCTATACCATTTGAAGAAGAAAGTTATCACTCAAGGATGGAAAACAACCCCAATTATGACCAGATCCTGCGAGACCTTTGTGTACCCGGAGCTGACTGGGAAATGGGTGCGGGAAATAAGCCAAAATTCATCAAGAGAACAGATCTCACTCCTGAAGCCAAAGGGTGGTTTGAGCTAGTGAGGAGGTCTATCCTCCCAGCTATAAACAACTCGGAGGTGAATTTGGAAAGGGCAACAATGGTGCATTGCATACTCAAGGGAGGAGAAATCAAGGTTCATGAAATCATAGCTCAAGGCATTAGAAAGATGGCAGAGAAAAGTGACGCAAGAGGGACGTTAGGTTACCCCAGCACTATTTACCGACTATGCAAGAAAGCTGGGGTGGAGTTTGAGGATGAGGATCCTGTATGGATAAAGGAGGGCATTCCAATAACAGTTCGAAGAATGAATGCTGCAGCATCCCCCATACCTCAAAAGAAGCAAAGAAAGAGTATAGGCTTTCAAGTAGTGGAAGGACAAGCCCCAGAGGGGCAAGCACCACAGACCTTGGACATGCACCAACTACAGGAAGCCATAGATGGCTTATCTAGACAGTATTTGGAAGGCCAAGAAGCACAGAAAGAGCTGCAACTACAAATGATGAGGCAGCAAGAGGAAGCACTATCAAGATGGATAACTCAACAAGGTGAGTGGCAAAGGCAGATGATAGAACAACAACAAAGTCAAGGGCAACAATGGGGAGAAACATTCAACAGGTTGGAGCAAAGGCAAAATGAGCAACAAGAGTCCATCCAGAGGCTAATCAACATCCAAGCACATCGAGGGGCACACATACATGAGATGCATCGAAGGCAGATAGAACACACAGAACTACTGGACAAGCAAAGGGCATTTGCAGAAGGTGTTTACATGAGCGAGACAGGACATCACATAAACACTCAAGTCAGGCTCGGGTACCTAGTAGGACAGCTGCCTATATTACATCCAGGAATCGCAAGGTATGAAGAAGTGAGGGATGAATTAGCACGAGAAGAGAGACAAAGGGTGGAAGAGAGCCATGAATCAGTGAGGAAGGCACTTGCGGATTGGAAGCAAGCAAGATTGGTATGGTTTCAAGGAAGTGCAAGAGGACACAAGGAGGACCAGCAAGGAAAAGAGCAAGGACGGCCACAAACGTAAAAGGTGGTGGAGGTCCTTCGTTACTCCATTTCTTTTTCTATGCTTTTAAATAAGGAAGATCTTGTATGGAATAGAACATGCTTCCATGTTAGTTTGAACATTTTCAATTCTGCATCTTAATGCTCTTATCGCTTAGGTCCATGAACTCTGGTTTAAGTGTCACTGCTTCTTTCCCTTATTTACTTGTAAGCTTGTCTATTTGTATGAAGAAGAGAATGTCTATGTTTACAAAAGACCAGAAAGGAATTCATAATGTGGAAGTGCATTCATGAATCTTTGGGGGTAGTCATAAGTTAGCTAAGTTGGTTCAACCACAAGGTTAGGATGACAACTATCTATCCTGAATACTACACTTTTGATATACCCATGAGACTAAGATAACAACAAGATCCTAATAAGAGAAAAGGGAAAGAACAAAGGAAGTGAAAAACAAAAGAAAAAGAGTAAGCAATAAGGCTAGGCACCAATGGTTTACCCTAAGACATGTGTCTGTGGTGCTCCTGTGTGAGGGATCCACTTGGATGAATAAGCTCTTTGGGGTGCTTCATCACCTGGTAACTTGGGTTAACTAACCCGGGATTATCAGCTGAAAATCCACTATCAAGAGTAACCCTCACCACAGAGCATTTAGTAACCCAAAGAGGTGCTGGACACCAAGGTCTGAAGGAAAGAAAATAAATAAACTATATGCCTGTGGTTTGTATGTATGGGGGAGAGACTTGAGTAAGTAAGTCCTTAGGGGTGCTTCAACACCTAGCACCTTGAACCAACTGGTTCGGGAGTGTTGGCTGAAAGCTTATCCTAAAGAGTTGCTCCCTTACAAAACACTTAGCCTGAAAACACAAATAAGCCCTTTAAATAACAACAAAAGGATCAATAAATAAATGTCTCATGGGATATAACAAAGTGAGTATTTTAGGAGATGATAAAGGTCTGAAAGCCAGTAGTGGAATGAACATAAGTTGCTATGCATGAAACCACCATAAAATCAGTAATATGACTTCCACAAGAATGACTCATTTCTCTGGAGATTCCATTCATCATTCTCTTGTTCCAGTACTTGCTTAGGGACAAGCAAGCTTTAAGTTTGGTGTTGTGATGCCAGGGCATTTTGGCCAGTTTCACTGACCTTTTCTTTACTGTTTTTAGGTAATTTCATACATTTTCTTAGGAAATAAGTTAGTTTTGGGCAGATATTCACTCAGACCTTGATTCAAGCATACATTGTTCATTTTACATTATTTCATGAGGATTTTGCATGATTTTAATGACAAAATTGTATATTTCATTACCCATGACTTGGACTAGAACTTTGATGCACTCTATTGCTTGATTTCAGGACCAAAGGAAGCAAGGAATGGGAGGTAACTTGCAAAGTTAAGGAGAAAAGTGATTGCCAAAAACACTCTCAAAAGCCATCAATGCCCACGTTAAAGAGTCACGTTAACTAAGTTAACGTGAACTCTAACGTGGAGAAGAGAAGTTGAGCCAACGTTAGTGACACTTAACATTGTCACTAACGTTGGCAATTGCTCACAAATGGCCACGTTAGAAGCCACGTTAACCTAGTTAACATGGCCTCTAACGTTAAAGGGGGAAGAGAAGCCAACGTTAGTGACACTCAACATTGTCACTAACGTTGGCCTAAGGTGCAAAGAGCCACGTTAACTCCCACGTTAACTTGGTTAATGGTGGACGAAATTGTGATCACATCAATATAGCATCAATATATTTATTGTAGGATTGTGGAACTTAGGATTTTTGGTATGAGTGGGCACAATTCCGTTCAACTGACCAGCAAGTGTACTGGGTCGTCCAAGTAATACCTTACGTGAGTAAGGGTCGAATCCACGGAGATTATTGGTTTGAAGCAATCAAGATTTATTTTATTGATCTTAGTCAGGATGTTAATAGGATTATTTGGATTAAAAGTGAAATTATTGGAATTGATAAAAGAGGGAACAATGTTACTTTGATTTGCAGCACTAGGAAATATGTTGGAGTTTTGGAGATGCTTTGTCCTCTGATTTCAACTCTTCCTTGAGATCTTCTTCTCACACGCAGGTTCCTTCCATGGCAAGCTCTATGTAGGGTGTCACCGTTGTCAATGGCTACTTCCCATCCTCGCAGTGAAAACTATGCACGCACTCTGTCACAGTACGGCTAATCACCGGTTGGTTCCCGCTCCTACTGGAATAGAATCACTCTTTTGCGTCTGTCACTAACGCCCAGCAGGTTAAAGTTTGAAGCACGTCACAGTCATTCAATCCCGGAATCCTACTCGGAATACCACAGACAAGGTTTAGACTTTCCGGATTCTCATGAATGCTGCCATCAATCCGGCTTATACCACGAAGATTCTGTTGGGGAATCTAAGAGATATTCATTCAATCTGGTGTAGAACGGATGTGGTTGTCAGGCACACGTTCATGGGTTGAGGAAGGTGATGAGTGTCACGGATCATCACCTTCTCCACAGTTAAGCGCAAATAAACATCTTAGATAAGAACAAGCGTGTTTGAATGGAAAACAAAGGAATTGTATTAAATCATCGAGACGCTGCAGAGCTCCTCACCCTCAACAATGGAGTTTAGAGACTCATGCCGTCACAAAGTATGTAATTCAGATCTGAAAATGTCATGAGGTACAAGAAATGTCTGTAAAGGTTGTTTAAATAGTAAACTAGTACCCTAGGTTTACAGAAAATGAATAAACAAAGATAATTGGTGCAGAAATCCACTTCTGGGGCCCACTTGGTGTGTGCTGGGGCTGAGACTAAAGCTTTCCACGTGTAGAGGCCTTTCTTGGCGTCAAACTCCAGGTTATGACGTGTTTTGGGCGTTCAACTCCGGATCATGACGTTTTTCTGGCGTTTAACTCCAGACAGCAGCATGAACTTGGCGTTTAACGCCAAGTTACGTCGTCTATCCTTGCGCAAAGTATAGACTATTATATATTGCTGGAAAGCCCTGGATGTCTACTTTCCAACGCCGTTAAGAGCGCGCCAATTGGGCTCCTGTAGCTCCAGAAAATCCATTTCAAGTGCAGGGAGGTCAGGATCCAACAGCATCAGCAGTCCTTTTTCAGCCTAAGTCAGATTTTTGCTCAACTCCCTCAATTTCAGCCAGCAAATACCTGAAATCACAGAAAAACACACAAACTCATAGTAAAGTCCAGAAATATGATTTTTGCCTAAAAACTAATATTATTTTACTAAAAACTAACTGAAACATGCTAAAATCTACATGAAATTACCCC
This sequence comes from Arachis hypogaea, assembly GCF_003086295.3. NCBI lineage: Eukaryota > Viridiplantae > Streptophyta > Magnoliopsida > Fabales > Fabaceae > Arachis > Arachis hypogaea. The sequence continues at coordinate 39,114,148 of NC_092045.1, read as the reverse complement.
CAAAAAGCGTATAAAATATCCGCTCATCACAACACCAAACTTAAACTGTTGCTTGTCCTCAAGCAACTAGATGAATAAAATAGGTTTTAACAGAAATAAAGAAGTAATAATATTCTCGAATTTTAAATGAAGCTCAGATTCTTATTAGATGAGCGGGGCTTGTAGCTTTTTGTCTCTGAACAGTTTTGGCATCTCCCTGTATCTTTAAATTTTCAGAATGATTGGCATCCTTAGGAACTCAGAATTTCGGATAGTGTTATTGACTCTCCTAGTTAAGCATGTTGATTCTTGAACACAGCTACTTATGAGTCTTGGCCGTGGCCCTAAGCACTTTGTCTTCCAGTATTACCACCAGATACACAAATGCCACAGACACATAACTGGGTGAACCTTTTCAGATTGTGACTCAGCTTTGCTAAAGTCCCCAGTTAGTGGTGTCCAGAGCTCTTAAGCACACTCTTTTGGATCACGACGTTAACCACTCAGTCTCAAGCTTTTCACTTGGACTTTCATGACACAAGCACATGGTTAGGGACAGCTTGATTTAGCCGCTTAGGCCTGGATTTAACTTCCTTGGGCCCTCCTATCCATTGATGCTCAAAGCCTTGGATCCTTGCTACCCTTGCCTTTTGGTTTTAAGGGCTATTGGCTTTTTCTGCTTGCTTTTTCTTTTTCTTTCTTTTCTTTTTTTTTCGCCTCTTTTTTTTTTTCACTACTTTTTCTTGCTTCAAGAATCAATTTCATGATTTTTTTCAGATCATCAATAACATTTCTCTTTGTTCATCATTCTTTCAGGAGCCAATATTCATCAAATTCAAAGTACATATTATGCACTGTTCAAGCATTCATTCAGAGAACAAAAAGTATTGCCACCACATATAATTAATTATAAATTTTATTATTAAGAACTCGAAAAATATAGATTACTTCTTTATTCTAAAAAAAATCTACTACTTTATTCATGCCTAATGATGATGAGAAAAATAAATTATAGCTTAATTGGAAATAAAATCAAAATAGACATACTAATTACTACTACTACTATATAACTTCTAAGGTAAAATCCTATAATCATACTATCACAGAGTTAAAGCTGGAATTAGAACTTAACAACCTGTATTTTGGGAAGTGGATGTTCCTCTAGTCTGTGGGGTGCCTTCAAGAATTAATTTCTGACGCTTCAGCTCCCTTAAGTTCACATCCTTGCTCTTCCTGTTCTCTTAGGTGCCATGATCTTAATGAGTTTTAGCTCAGTGATCATGGCAAATCACACCAAACTTAGAGGTTTGCTTGTCCTCAAGCAAAAGAAAGGAAAGGAGAGGAGTAGAAGGAAAGGCATTTTTCAAATAAAGATAAGATGAGTTGAAAAAGATATGAGAAGAAATTAAAAATATTTGAAAAAGAATTGGATTGGAAAAAGATTTATGTTTATGAGTTAAGATACATTTGATATTTTTGAAAAAGGGATTTTAGAAATTAGGGTTCTTTAGAAAACCAATTTGATTTTGAAGGATGACATTTTGAAACATGTTTATGCAAGAAATCATGAATTGAAACTTAAAAACTTTGAAAAATTATGAAGAAAAACGAATTGTACCTCCTCCCATCATCCTGGCGTTAAACGCCCACATGGTGCATGGTTTGGGCGTTTAACGCCCACATGTTGCTTCTCCTGGGCGTTCAACGCCCATGTGATGCTTCTTTCTGGCGTTGAACGCCAGGAAGTCCTTCTTTACTGGGCGTTTTTCTAAACGCCCAGAATGCTAGCAGATTGGCGTTAAACGCCCAGAAGGTGCATCTTTCTGGCGTTTAACGCCCAGAAGATGCTCCTTTCTGGCGTTTAACGCCCAGAAGGCTACCCTTACTGGCGTTAAACGCCCAGTGGGTGCTTCTTTTGGGCGTTTAACGCCCAAAGTATTTCTTACTAGCTTTTTCACGCCAGTGAGCTTCCAAATTTCTCTGTAACTCTGTGACTTCAACCAATTGCTATTTCACCTTTGAAAAGACTCTAGCATCTACCTGTAAAACTTGATCAAAAATAAAATAAAATAAAATAAAATTTTGTGAATGGCTGGGTTGCCTCCCAGCAAGCGCTTCTTTAATGTCATTAGCTGGACTGAGTTTTAATCAAGTCTCAGTTTTGAGCATTCTTGCTCAAAATTGCCTTCAAGATAATGTTTGACTCTTTGTCCATTAACAATGAACGTTTTGTTAGAGTCATTATCCTGAAGCTCTATGTATCCATATGGTGATACGTTTGTAATGACATATGGACTTCTCCACCGGGATTTTAATTTCCCAGGGAATAATTTGAGCCTAGAATTGAATAGCAGAACTTTCTGCCCCGGCTCAAGGACTCTGGATGACAATTTCTTATCATGCCATCTTTTTGCTTTCTCTTTGTAAATCTTTGCATTTTCGAAAGCATTGAGTCTAAATTCCTCTAGCTCTGATTCGAGACTCTCAGCCATATTGACCTCTCTTACCAGAGAGTCAATAATATCAACACTCATGCAGTCATTTGGGGTGTCTGGATGTTGCATGGCTTTAACAACATTCAGCTTGAACTCTTCCTCATTGACTCTCAAGGTTACTTCCCCTTTTTGGACATCAATGAGGGTTCGGCCAGTTGCTAGGAAAGGTCTTCCTAGAATGAGAGTTGCAATCTTGTGCTCCTCCATTTCCAGCACCACAAAGTCAGTAGGAAAGGCAAATGGCCCAACCTTGACTATCATGTCCTCAATCACGCCTGATGGGTATTTAATGGAGCCATCAGCAAGTTGAAGACATATCCTGGTTGGTTTGATTTCATCAGTTAAACGAAGCTTTCTGATAGTAGATGCAGGCATTATGTTGATACTTGCTCCAAGATCACATAAAGCTTGCTTGGTGCAAGTGCCCTCTAATGTGCATGGTATCATAAAGCTCCCAGGATCTTTAAGCTTCTCAGGTAAGCTTTTCAGAATGACTGCACTGCATTCTTCAGTGAGGTAAACTTTTTCAGTTTCCCTCCAATCCTTCTTATGACTTAAGATCTCTTTCATGAACTTAGCATAAGAGGGTATTTGCTCAAGTGCTTCTGCAAACGGAATCTTTATTTCAAGAGTCCTGAGATAGTCTGCAAAGAGGGCAAATTGCTTATCCTGTTCCGCTTGGCGGAGTTTTTGAGGATAAGGCATTTTGGCTTTGTATTCCTCAACCTTAGTTGCTGCAGGTTTATTACCTACAGAAGTGGGTTGGGAAGCCTTTTTAGAAGGGTTGTTATCAGCACTTGTATGTGACTGATTCCCCACTGGTATTTGAATGCCAGTGGTGGGAGCTGGAGTGGCGTTAGACGCCCCTTCCTTGTTTGTTACTGGCGTTTGAACGCAAGCTTTGTCCCTTTCTGGGCTCGGACTGTCTTCAGGAGGATTTTGAGTATCCACTTGTTCATTTCTTGGTTTCCTGCTGCTTTGAAGTGAGGTATTTAATGTTTTCCCACTTCTTAATTGAACTGCTTGACATTCTTCTGTTATTTGTCTTGACAGTTGTTTTTCTGTCTGCTTTAATTGTACTTCCATGTTCCTGTTAGCCATTCTTGTTTCCTGTAATATTTCCTTGAATTCGGCTAGCTGTTGAGTTAGAAAGTCCAATTGCTGATTGAATTCATTAGCCTGATCCACTGGACTGAGTTCTGCAGTTACTGTTTTAGCTTATTCTTTCATGAAAGATTCATTGCTTAAGTACAGATGTTGATTTCTGGCAACTGTATCAATAAGCTCTTGAGCCTCTTCAATTGTTTTTTCTCATATGTATAGATCCACCAGCTGAGTGGTCTAGAGAAATCTGAGCTTTTTCTGTAAGCCCATAGTAGAAGATGTCTAATTGCACCCATTCCGAAAACATTTCAGAGGGGCATTTTCTTAGCAACTCTCTGTATCTCTCCCATGCATCATAAAGGGATTCATTATCTCCTTGTTTGAAGCCTTGGATGCTTAGCCTTAGCTGTGTCATCCGTTTGGGAGGGAAATAGTGATTCAGGAATTTTTCTGACAGCTGTTTCCATGTTTTTATGCTGTTCTTAGGCTGGTTGTTTAACCACCTCTTAGCTTGATCTTTTACAGCAAATGGAAACAGTAATAATCTGTAGACATCCTGATCCACTTCCTTATCATGTACTGTATCAGCAATTTGCAGAAATTGTGCCAGAAACTCTGTAGGTTCTTCATGTGGAAGACCAGAGTACTGGCAGTTTTGCTGCACCATGATAATGAGTTGAGGATTCAGCTCAAAGCTACTAACTCCAATGGAGGGTATACAAATACTACTCCCATATGAAGCAGTAGTGGGGTTAGCATATGACCCCAGAGTCCTCTTGGACTGTTCACTCATACTTGCTTCCATTATTGAATACAAGTTGAGAATTTATAGTAATGGAATAAATAAAAAGGGAATAAATAAAAAGAAGTTAAAAATATATATATATATTAAATTTTTTTTTTCGAAAAAAAATTGAAATTAAAATCTAGAAATTTTTTTAAAAAAATTCAAAAAAGTAGTTGGAAAATATAAAATTTTTGAAATTTGAATTTTATGATGAAAGAGAAAAACACGCAAAAGACACAAGACTTAAAATTTTTAGATCTAATGTTCCTTATTTTCGAAAATTTTTGGAGGGAAAACACCAAGGAACACCAAACTTAAAAATTTTAAGATCAAAACACAAGAAAAACTCAGGAACACCTTGAAGATTCACAAGAACACCAAGAACAAAAGAAAGAACACCAAACTTAAAATTTTTAGAAAACTTAAAGAAAATTTTCGAAAATTATATATAAAAAAAAAGATTAACAAGAAAACACCAAACTTAAAGTTTGGCACAAGATTCAATCCAAGAAAAATTATTTTTGAAAAAGGTTCCAAAGGGTATAACCAATTATCAAGAACAACTTAAAGATCAAGGAAGAACCAAGAACACTAACACGAAATTTTCAAAGAACATATAAAACATGCAATCAACACCAAACTTAGAGTAAGACACTAAACTCACGAAAAATCAACACTTAATTAAGAAAAATAATATTTTTGAAAAGAAACTATCCTATCAAGATTTAATGACTCTATAACAATAAAAATAAAAATAAATTATTCCTAATCTAAGAATTAAAATAAACCTTCAATTGTTCAAACTCAATAATCCCCGGCAACGGCGCCAAAAACTTGGTGGACGAAATTGTGATCACATCAATATAGCATCAATATATTTATTGTAGGATTGTGGAACTTAGGATTTTTGGTATGAGTGGGCACAATTCCGTTCAACTGACCAGCAAGTGTACTGGGTCGTCCAAGTAATACCTTACGTGAGTAAGGGTCGAATCCACAGAGATTATTGGTTTGAAGCAATCAAGATTTATTTTATTGATCTTAGTCAGGATGTTAATAGGATTATTTGGATTAAAAGTGAAATTATTGGAATTGATAAAAGAGGGAACAATGTTACTTTGATTTGCAGCACTAGGAAATATGTTGGAGTTTTGGAGATGCTTTGTCCTCTGATTTCAACTCTTCCTTGAGATCTTCTTCTCACACGCAGGTTCCTTCCATGGCAAGCTCTATGTAGGGTGTCACCGTTGTCAATGGCTACTTCCCATCCTCGCAGTGAAAACTATGCACGCACTCTATCACAGTACGGCTAATCACCGGTTGGTTCCCGCTCCTACTGGAATAGAATCACTCTTTTGCGTCTGTCACTAACGCCCAGCAGGTTAAAGTTTGAAGCACGTCACAGTCATTCAATCCCGGAATCCTACTCGGAATACCACAGACAAGGTTTAGACTTTCCGGATTCTCATGAATGCTGCCATCAATCCGGCTTATACCACGAAGATTCTGTTGGGGAATCTAAGAGATATTCATTCAATCTGGTGTAGAACGGATGTGGTTGTCAGGCACACGTTCATGGGTTGAGGAAGGTGATGAGTGTCACGGATCATCACCTTCTCCACAGTTAAGCGCAAATAAACATCTTAGATAAGAACAAGCGTGTTTGAATGGAAAACAAAGGAATTGTATTAAATCATCGAGACGCTGCAGAGCTCCTCACCCCCAACAATGGAGTTTAGAGACTCATGCCGTCACAAAGTATGTAATTCAGATCTGAAAATGTCATGAGGTACAAGAAATGTCTGTAAAAGTTGTTTAAATAGTAAACTAGTACCCTAGGTTTACAGAAAATGAATAAACAAAGATAATTGGTGCAGAAATCCACTTCTGGGGCCCACTTGGTGTGTGCTGGGGCTGAGACTAAAGCTTTCCACGTGTAGAGGCCTTTCTTGGCGTCAAACGCCAGGTTATGACGTGATTTGGGCGTTCAACTCCGGATCATGACGTTTTTCTGGCGTTTAACTCCAGACAGCAGCATGAACTTGGCGTATAACGCCAAGTTACGTCGTCTATCCTTGCGCAAAGTATAGACTATTATATATTGCTGGAAAGCCCTGGATGTCTACTTTCCAACGCCGTTGAGAGCGCGCCAATTGGGCTCCTGTAGCTCCAGAAAATCCATTTCAAGTGCAGGGAGGTCAGGATCCAACAGCATCAGCAGTCCTTTTTCAGCCTAAGTCAGATTTTTGCTCAACTCCCTCAATTTCAGCCAGCAAATACCTGAAATCACAGAAAAACACAAAAACTCATAGTAAAGTCCAGAAATATGATTTTTGCCTAAAAACTAATATTATTTTACTAAAAACTAACTGAAACATGCTAAAATCTACATGAAATTACCCCCAAAAAGCGTATAAAATATCCGCTCATCAGTTAACGTGGGAGCTAACGTAAGAGATGGAGAGTTGTCGACAACGTTAGTGACACTCAACATTGTCACTAACGTTGGAGCAACTACACAACTCCCAAGAGCCACGTTAACCTCCACGTTAACTTGGTTAACGTGGAAGCTAACGATGAGGAATGAAGAATGAGCCAACGTTAGTGACACTCAACATTGTCACTAACGTTGGGATGGCTAAGAATGGCCACGTTAGAAGCCACGTTAACCCAATTAACGTGGACTCTAACGTGAGACCTAGGGGCACACTTGAACGTTAGTGACAATGTTGAGTGTCACTAACATTGTCGAAGGTTGGCAAAAGCCACGTTAGAAGCCACGTTAACCTAGTTAACGTGAGCTTTAACGTGAAGCAAGAAGGGGCACTTGAACGTTAGTGACAATGTTGAGTGTCACTAACGTTCTCGAAGGCTAGCAAGGCAAAGTTAAAAGCCACGTTAACCCAGTTAACGTGGGCTTTAACGTGAGGCAAAGGGGTGCATGGCAACGTTAGTGACAATGTTAAGTGTCACTAACGTTCTCGAACTTGTATTTTCACTAAATGTTAAACACCCCTAACGTCTTGAGCTAACGTCTCTGCCCACTTCACACTTTCTCTCTGCAAGTAAGCCAAGCCCCATTGAAGAAAGGAACTGCTTCAAGCTCAAAGATCCAGAGGCCCAAGACTTGAAGAACTAACTAGAAGCTGAGAAGAGTAGTATATATAGGAGTAGTTTTGAAATAGAGGGGGGCTTTTTGGGGGAGCTAGGAAAGAGAACTACCCTTTTTATTTTTACTTTCTCTGTACTTCTAGCTGAAAGATGTATTCTCCATCTTTGATTTTGATTTCTAGAGCTATGACCAACTAAACCCCTTTCATTGGGTGAGGAAGCTCTGTTGTAATTTGATGGATAAATACTAATTTTCTTGTTCTTCTTCTATCTTTCCTTTTGATTTTACTTGAAAGCTTTCGATCTTCATCCAATTGGATAGTTATCTTGGAAAAGAAGCTATTAAAACATGGATCTCTTCAGATCCTTGAAAGAGGAATGAAGAGATTAGCTAGAAATGATTTCTCATGCTAGACCAAATTGAGTGTGGATGGGTATGTGGCTATAACCCTCTAAACACTTGATTTGGGAAGTGCATGTGGTAAAATCAGTGACCACACTTCATCTCTTCTCATGAGCAATTGACCAAGGAATTGGCTATTGATCAAGATTTGAGAGATTGAATTGCAAGAAATTGTGGTTCAATCACTTAAGATTGCCAAGGAGATCAATGAGTGCATTGATTGAGGAAGAGATGAAAATGAATTTGAACCGGAGAATGCAACATCTCCTAAGCCCAATGAACTCCCCATTTCTGATCTTACCCATTCTCTTTATTTTCTACAATTTACTTTTATGAGCAATTCCCCCATTCCCATTTACAATTCTGCTATTTACTTTCAGTCATTTACTTTCCCGCAATTTTAATTTCTGCAATTATCAACTCTATTCATGGATTCGCTCAACTAGATCATTCCTCTAATTAAAGTTGCTTGATCAATCAATCCCTGTGGGATTCGACCTCACTCTATTGTGAGTTTTTACTTGACGACAAATTCGGTACACTTGCCGAATGGGAATTTGTTGAGAGACAAGTTTTACCCGATCAAGTTTATGGCGCCATTGCCGGGGATTGATTGTGCATCGACAATGATTACATTAGAGGATCACTAGATTGAGCATTTGTATTTTGTTTGATTCAATTTTCTGTTTGGTTAATTTGCTTTCCGTCTTAGTTTAATTCTTCCCCTCCCCTGTTTCTTAGTTTTTCTTTGCTATTTACAATTCAGTTCACTAACCCACTAACTGTTTGATATATTGCATCACTGACACTAACAAGTAATTCTAACAAGATACTTTCTGCATTACTTTTCTTTGCTTGCACTCTGTTGGTTGTATGACAGGGAAAAGAAGCGGAGCTTCAACTTCCTTTGATTCTGAACCTGAGAGAACCTTCTTAAGATTAAGAAGGGAGGTAAAAGAAAAACGTGTAGTGGGTGCTGAAGAAGAGGAGGAACACTGTGAAGAATACATTGAAATAACCATGGAAGACCATCGTGAGGAAGAGGTGCACAACCATGGTGGAGGAGGTAGAGCAAATCCTGGTGGGGAAGATAGAAGAGTCTTGGGCTCTTACATTAACCCAAACCCAGGGAACTGCAGAAGTAGCATCCAAAAACCAACCATCCATGCCAACAACTTTGAACTAAAGCCACAGCTCATCACCCTTGTTCAGAACAATTGCTCGTTCGGAGGAGGTGTCCAAGAAGACCCCAACCAACACTTAAACACCTTCCTGAGAATATGTGACACAGTGAAGTCCAATGGCGTTCAACCTGACGCCTATAGACTGTTGTTGTTCCCATTCTCTCTCAGAGACAAGGCAACCAAGTGGTTAGAGTCTTTTCCAAAGGAGAGCTTGACAACTTGGGATGATGTTATGAACAAATTTTTAGCAAGATATTACCCCCCTCAACGAGTCAATCGGCTAAGAGCTGAGGTCCAAACTTTCAGGCAACAAGATGGTGAGACTCTATATAAAGCATGGGAGAAGTTTAAAGACCTAACAAGGAGATGTCCATCTGATATGTTCAATGAATGGGTGCAGCTGCACATCTTCTATGAAGGACTGTCATATGAATCAAAGAAGGCTGTAGACCATTCATCCGGAGGTTCTTTGAACAAGAAGAAGACCATTGAGGAAGCCATAGATGTCATTGAAACTATAACTGAGAATGACTACTTCTATGCTTTCGAAAGAGGGAACACTAGAGGGGTAATGGAGCTGAACAATGTAGATGCTCTGATGGCTCAAAATAAGCTCATCACCAAGCAGCTAGCTGACCTCACCAAGAAGATGGAGAGAAGTCAAGTAGCAGCGATCACCACTTCAACTCAAAAGGAAGCAAGTGAAGAGGAAGAAGGCACTCAGGAGCAAGCCAACTACATTGGGAATTCACATAGACACAACCATGATCCATACTCCAAGACCTACAACCCTGGATGGAGGAATCACCCAAACTTTGGGTGGGGTAATCAACAAGACCAAGGCCAAGATTAGAGACGTCACAACTCCAACAACAACACAGCTCCCCAACAATTCACACAGAGGACATACCAACAAAACCACATCAATATATCTCACCCTTCTACCTCTACCCCCAACATACCATCATTTGATGACAGAATCTCTAAGATTGAAACCTTACTTGAAAGCATATGCAAAGACATTCAAGACAATAAGGTGTTCAAAGAGACGGTGAGAGCCAGTATGAAGAATCGGTGGGAAGCAATCAAGAAGCTGGAATTCCAAGTGCGATATTTGTCTGAGAAGATTCCCAGACCCACTGATGGCTTTCCAAGTGACACGGAGAAGAATCCGAGAGGTGAAACGAAGAAAGTAAGATGGGAGGATTGCAATATGGTCACTACAAATGACAAGGAGACTGAAGACAAGCCAAGCAAGCTGTCAGAACAACCTGAAAATACCTTAGTAAAGAAGGAGAAGAAAGACCAACAAGAACCAGAAATCTCACAACAGGAGCTGCTGAGACTATATGCACCATTTCCTCAACTGCTAAAGGGTGCTGTGGGAAAGAGAATGTACTCAAGGTTCTTAGACTCGTTTGCATCTTTGAATGTGAACATACCATTCATCAAGGTCATTCAGCAAATGCCAGCATTCATCAAGTATATGAAGGAAATACTTCCCAGGAAGAGCTCACTCAAGGGGGGCCAGACTATAGTTATGAACAAGGATTACAGCACCCTCATTCAAACACAATTGCCTGCGAAAAGAAAAGACCCAGGGAGTTTTCATGTCCCTTGTGCTATAGGGGAAACAAATTTTGATAGAGCACTTTGCGATTTGGGAGCAAGCATCAACTTAATACCCCTATCCCTGGTAAAAAGGCTGTAGATTAATGAGATACTACCTACAGATGTAGTCATAAGGCTGGCTGACAAGACTCAAAAGCAAGCAGTAGGAGTGGTGGAAAATGTGTTGCTCAAAGTTGGAAAATACTTTCTCCCAACACACTTTGTCATCCTGGACATGGAAGAGAGTCACCTGCACCCAATCATATTGGGGAGACCATTTCTAGCTACTACTAGAGCACTCATAGATGTGGAAAAAGGGGAGCTAATATTAAGGATCCATGATGAACAACTGAGCTTCAGTGTTTTTGAACTCTCACTAGAAAAAGATGAAGAGGACAAAGAACCGAGCAAAGATCATCATGAGATACTAAAGGAAGAAGCAAGCATTGGAGCACAACCAGCCCATCCTGAGATTCACTGGGTTGATGGACAAGGCGAACAGCAAGTGCCACAGGTCAAGGAAAAATTGGAGGAACCTAAGCCACCAGAAGCAAGTGAAGGCACCACCAAAGGCTCATCAAAAAAAAAAGCCACCAAGAGTAAGAAAACAGCACCAGGGACAAAGAAGAAGGTACCAAGGGGGTGGCGGAACAAGAAGATCCCTACGGAAGATTTCTCTCCAGGGTATAAAGTAATCTCAGCCTATTTCATAGATATCCCCCCTAATCTCCCTACTGTACCATCTCAGTTACCTAAGGTCTTCACCATCAATAGAGTTCTCTCCTTGGAGCATGTAGAGATCATTGATACAACCAATGGATACAAGTCCACTGTCAGAGGAGAAGACTTCAAGCATTACCAACCACCATAATAAGGGGGTAACGTCAAGCTAGTGACGCTAAGGAAGCGCTTCATGGGAGGCAACCCATGTTTTACATGCTTTCAGAAGTTAGCGAATAAATCAATATTCATGAATTCCAACCAAAACTTGACAAATACGTGTGAAATTTTTATATGCAAAATATAGTGAAGAACAAGTTTGGTGTTCGAAGCATTATTCTTAAAGCTTTGAACACAACTTTTCATCACAGTGCTCCAAACTAAGTTTGGTGTCACCCTATGGTGCCACCAATGTGCGTCTGAAGATACACAGTTAGTTAGTTAGTTGGAATTCAGGAATAAACAAGTTCTTTTATTATTCTAGCAGTAAAGGTTGAAGCAATTTTGTCTTTTATAAAGGTAGTTCTTACTATTCTTATTTCATCTTTATAGGGAAAAGAAAGGAGCATTGAGGAGATTGATAGGATAGGTTCAGCACTTTATGAAGAGATACACACACGTGACTCAAGGAAGAATGCATTGGAAAATGTTGCCAGGCAACATGGAAGAAAGAGGAACCTTGATGACCGAACCAATAACAACAATAAAGTGGTGATCCTTGTCCTTTAGCATGCATAACCCCAACCGTCCATCGAGCAACAAGTTCATCAATCCACACCATCCATTCACTTACAACCTCCCTGTATAAGTAGCCCTTGATCTGTACCCATTCTTAACTTTTATCACACACTCTTCATAGATATTCATTTAGAAACTCAGCACTTCTTACCTCATTACAAACGGTCCCTCCTCCTCACTCTCTTCATTGCCATAAAACCTTAAACAACCAGAAGTCTCCATAACCTTACCACCTTCACATAAGAACTATCATTCATGGCATCCTCAAGTGCCAAGAGAAGGAAGGGAAAGGAACCCATGGAGGAACACCCGTATGATGAGAAGAGGTTTAGAAGCTTGCATCATGCATTGGAATACGGGTGGATGGTTGGTAAGGAAATCATCTATGAGTTGGTATTTCAAGTTAGGAAGAGTGAATGCCCGAAAATCTCAGAGAAGGTAGAAAGGAGAAGATGGGAGCTCCTCACTGACCCGGTCACTAAGGTGAATGCAAACCTCATAAGAGAATTTTATGCAAATGCAGTCCGGTATGATAAGAAAGATGAGTCGTATATAAGCTTTGTGAGAGGAAAGATGGTGGATTTTGGTCCCATGAGTGTAATGAGGGCATTGAAGCTACGGTCTATACCATTTGAAGAAGAAAGTTATCACTCAAGAATGGAAAACAACCCCAATTATGACCAGATCCTGCGAGACCTTTGTGTACCCGGAGCTGACTGGGAAAGGGGTGCGGGAAATAAGCCAAAATTCATCAAGAGAACAGATCTCACTCCTGAAGCCAAAGGGTGGTTTGAGCTAGTGAGGAGGTCTATCCTCCCAGCTGCAAACAACTCGGAGGTGAATCTGGAAAGGGCAACAATGGTGCATTGCATACTCAAGGGAGGAGAAATCACGGTTCATGAAATCATAGCTCAAGGCATTAGAAAGATGGCAGAGAAAAGTGACGCAAGAGGGACGTTAGGTTACCCCAGCACTATTTACCGACTATGCAAGAAAGCTGGGGTGGAGTTTGAGGATGAGGATCCTGTATGGATAAAGAAGGGCATTCCAATAACAGTTCAAAGGATGAATGCTGCAGCATCCCCCATACCTCAAAAGAAGCAAAGAAAGAGTACAGGCTTTCAAGTAGTGGAAGGACAAGCCCCAGAGGGTCAAGCACCACAGACCTTGGACATGCACCAACTACAGGAAGCCATAGATGGCTTATCTAGACAGTATTTGGAAGGCCAAAAAGCACAGAAAGAGCTGCAACTACAGATGATGAGGCAGCAAGAGGAAGCACTATCAAGATGGATAACTCAACAAGGTGAGTGGCAAAGGCAGATGATAGAACAGCAACAAAGTCAAGGGCAACAATGGGGAGAAACATTCAACAGGATGGAGCAAAGGCAAAATGAGCAACAAGAGTCCATCCAGAGGCTAATCAACATCCAAGCACATCGAGGGGCACACATACATGAGATGCATCGAAGGCAGATAGAACACACAGAACTACTGGACGAGCAAAGGGCATTTGCAGAAGGTGTTTACATGAGCGAGACAGGACATAACATAAACACTCAAGCCAGGCTCGGGTACCTAGTAGGACAGCTGCCTATATTACATCCAGGAATCGCAAGGTATGAAGAAGTGAGGGATGAATTAGCACGAGAAGAGAGACAAAGGTTGGAAGAGAGCCATGAATCAGTGAGGAAGGCACTTGCGGATTGGAAGCAAGCAAGATTGGCATGGCTGCAAGGAAGTGCAAGAGGACACAAGGAGGACCAGCAAGGAAAAGAGCAAGGACGGCCACAAAAGTAAAAGGTGGTGGAGTTCCTTCGTTACTCCATTTCTTTTTCTATGCTTTTAAATAAGGAAGATCTTGTATGGAATAGAACATGCTTCCATGTTAGTTTGAACATTTTCAATTCTACATCTTAATGCTCTTATCACTTAGGTCCATGAACTCTGGTTTAAGTGTCACTGCTTCTTTCCCTTATTTACTTGTAAGCTTGTCTATTTGTATGAAGAAGAGAATGTCTATGTTTACAAAAGACCAGAAAGGAATTCATAATGTCGAAGTGCATTCATGAATCTTTGGGGGTAGTCATAAGTTAGCTAAGTTGGTTCAACCACAAGGTTAGGATGACAACTATCTATCCTGAATACTACACTTTTGATATACCCATGTGACTAAGATAACAACAAGATCCTAATAAGAGAAAAGGGAAAGAACAAGGGAAGTGAAAAACAAAAGAAAAAGAGTAAGCAATAAGGCTAGGCACCAATGGATTACCCTAAGACATGTGTCTGTGGTGCTCCTGTGTGAGGGATCTACTTGGATGAATAAGCTCTTTGCGGTGCTTCATCACCTGGTAACTTGGGTTAACTAACCCGGGATTATCAGCTGAAAATCCACTATCAAGAGTAACCCTCACCACAGAGCATTTAGTAACCCAAAGAGGTGCTGGACACCAAGGTCTGAAGGAAAGAAAATAAATAAACTATATGCCTGTGGTTTGTATGTATGGGGGAGAGACTTGAGTAAGTAAGTCCTTAGGGGTGCTTCAACACCTAGCACCTTGAACCAACTGGTTCGGGAGTGTTGGCTGAAAGCTTATCCTAAAGAGTTGCCCTCTTACAAAATACTTAGCCTGAAAACACAAATAAGCCCTTGAAATAACAACAAAAGGATCAATAAATAAATGTCTCATGGGATATAACAAAGTGAGTATTTTAGGAGATGATAAAGGTCTGAAAGCCAGTAGTGGAATGAACATAAGTTGCTATGCATGAAACCACCATAAAATCAGTAATATGACTTCCACAAGAATGACTCATTTCTCTGGAGATTCCATTCATCATTCTCTTGTTCTAGTACTTGCTTAGGGACAAGCAAGCTTTAAGTTTGGTGTTGTGATGCCAGGACATTTTGGCCAGTTTCACTGACCTTTTCTTTACTGTTCTTAGGTATTTTCATACATTTTCTTAGGAAATAAGTTAGTTTTGGGCAGATATTCACTCAGACCTTGATTCAAGCATACATTGTGCATTTTACATTATTTCATGAGGATTTTGCATGATTTTAATGACAAAATTGTATATTGCATTACCCATGACTTGGACTAGAACTTTGATGCACTCTATTGCTTGATTTCAGGACCAAAGGATGCAAGGAATGGGAGGTAACTTGCAAAGTTAAGGAGAAAAGTGATTGCCAAAAACACTCTCAAAAGCCATCAATGCCCACGTTAAAGAGTCACTGATGAGCGGATAATTTATACGCTTTTTGGCATTGTTTTTAGATAGTTTTTAGTAAGTTTGAGCTACTTTTAGGGATGTTTTCATTAGGTTTTAGGCAAAAATCATATTTCTGGACTTTACTATGAGTTTGTGTGTTTTTCTGTGATTTCAGGTAATTTCTGGCTGAAATTGAGGGAGCTGAGCAAAAATCTGAGTTAGGCTGAAAAAGGACTGCTGATGCTGTTGGATCCTGACCTCCCTGCACTCGAAATGGATTTTCTGGAGCTACAGGAGTCCAATTGGCGCGCTCTCAACGGCGTTGGAAAGTAGACATCCAGGACTTTCCAGCAATATATAATCGTCCATACTTTGTGCGAAGATAGACGACGTAACTTGGCGTTGAACGCCAAGTACATGCTGCTGTCTGGAGTTAAACGCCAGAAAAACGTCATGATCCGGAGTTGAACGCCCAAAACACGTTACAACTTGGAGTTCATCTCCAAGAAAGGCCTCAACTCGTGGATAGCTTTAGTCTCAGCCCCAGCACACACCAAGTGGGCCCCAGAAGTGGATTTCTGCACCAATTATCTTAGTTTACTCATATTCTGTAAACCTAGGTTACTAGTTTACTATTTAAACAACTTTTAGAGACTTATCTTGTACCTTATGATATTTTTAGATCTGAATTACATACGTTTTGACGGCATGAGTCTCTAAACTCCATTGTTGGGGGTGATGAGCTCTGCGGCGTCTCGATGAATTAATACAATTCCTTTGTTTTCCATTCAAACACGCTTGTTCTTATCTAAGATGTTCATTCGCGCTTAATTATGGAGAAGGTGATGATCCGTGACAATCATCACCTTCCTCAATCCATGAACGTGTGCCTGACAACCACCTCCGTTCTACATCAGATTGAATGAGTATCTCTTAGATTCCTTAATCAGAATCTTCGTGGTATAAGCCGGATTGATGGCGGCATTCATGAGAATCCGGAAAGTCTAAACCTTGTCTGTGGTATTCCGAGTAGGATTCTGGGATTGAATGGCTGTGACGAGCTTCAAACTCCTGAAGGCTGGGCGTTAGTGACAGACGCAAAAGAATCAATGGATTCTATTCCAACCTGATTGAGAACCGACAGATGATTAGCCGTGCTGTGACAGAGCATAGGAACGTTTTCACTGAAAAGATGGGAAGTAGCCATTGACAACGGTGACACCCTACATAGAGCTTGCCATGGAAGGAACCTTGCGTGTGGGAAAGGATTTCAAGGAAGAGTTGAAGTTCAGAGGACAAAGCATCTCCAAAACTCCAACATATTTCTCATTACTGCACAACAAGTAACGGTTTTATTCTCCATTATTAAAGTAATAACTATTTATTTTATGCCCTTTTCTTTATTAAAATACGAGGCTAAAGAATCCTATTGGTATCCTGACTAAGACAAATAAAATAAACATAGCTTGCTTCAATCCAACAATCTCCGTGGGATTCGACCCTTACTCACGTAAGGTATTACTTGGGCGACCCAGTGCACTTGCTGGTTAGTTGTGCGGATTACAAATTCGTGCACCAAGTTTTTGGCGCCGTTGCCGGGGATTGTTCGAGTTTGAACAACTAAAGGTTTATTTTATTTCTTAGATTAGGAAGATTTTGGTAATTGGGTCAGAGTCTTTTATTTTCTTTTCAAAAATATTATTTTTCTTTATTAATTTTTAAATTTCTCTTTGAGTTTAGTGTCCTATTCTAAGTTTGGTGTCAATTTCATATTTTGTATTTTTTCTTTAAAATTTTCGTATTAGTGTCTTTATTCTTCATTGATCTTCAAGTTGTTCTTGTTTATTTTGCTTGTTTGATCTTGAGTTTCTCTTGTTTTGTGTCTTTTCTTGTTTTTTCTTGTGCTTTTTCAAAACATTAAAAGATTTATATTGTTATCCATAAAGATGATACATTTTTAAAATCAACATTGAAGTTACTGCCCAATTGGCTGGAGCTTTAGTAGTTGTTCTTTATAATTGGGTATCTTCTTTGGAATCTTTTTCAAAAAAAAAAATTTTTTTTATTGAATCTTGTGCCAAACTCTAAGTTTGGTGTTTTCTTGTTAAGTTTTCTTTAATTTTCGAAAATTTGTCTTGGTTTTCTAAAAATTTTAAGTTTGGTGTTCCTTCTTTTGTTCTTGGTGTTCTTGTGAATTTTCAAAGTGTTCTTGAGTCTTTTTCGTGCTTTGATCTTAAAATTTTTAAGTTTGGTGTTCCTTGGTGTTTTCCCTCCAAAATTTTCGAAAATAAGGAACATTGGATCTAAAAATTTTAAATCTTGTGTCTTTTGCATATTTTTCTCTTTCATCATAAAATTCAAAATTCAAAAAAAATATATACTTTCTAACTAATTTTGAACTACATTTTTCGAAAATTTTATATAAAAATTCAAATTTCAATTTCAAAATATTTCCAATTTCCTTTATTTATTTCGTTTTTATTTTATTTTATAAAAATTAATTTTTATAAAATAAATAATAGCAACATACATATCATCTCTTTTATTCCATCATGGAATTAAGTGGGAATGATCAGTCCAGGAGGACTCTGGGGTCATATGCTAACCCCACTACTGCTTCATATGGGAGTAGTATCTGTATACCCTCCATTGGAGTTAGTAGCTTTGAGTTGAATCCTCAGTTCATTATCATGGTGCAGCAAAACTGCCAGTATTCTGGTCTTCCACATGAAGAACCTACAGAGTTTCTGGCACAATTTTTACAAATTGCTGACACAGTACATGATAAAGAAGTGGATTAAGATGTCTACAGATTATTACTATTTCCATTTGCTGTAACAGATCAAGCTAAGAGGTGGTTAAATAACCAGCCTAAGAACAGCATAAAAACATGGAAACAACTGTCAGAAAAATTCCTGAATCACTATTTCCCTCCAAAACAGATGACACAGCTAAGGCTAAGCATCCAAGGCTTCAAACAAGGAGATAATAAATCCCTTTATGATGCCTGGGAGATATACAGAGAGATGCTAAGAAAATGCCCCTCTGAAATGTTTTCAGAGTGGGTGCAATTAGACATCTTCTACTATGGGCTTACAGAAAAAGCTCAGATTTCTCTAGACCACTCAGCTAGTGGATCTATACATATGAGAAAAATAATTGAAGAAGCTCAAGAGCTTATTGATACAGTTGCCAGAAATCAGCATCTGTACCTAAGCAGTGAATCTTCTATGAAAGAAGAAGCTAAAACAGTAACTGCTGAACTCAGTCCTGTAGATCAGGCTAATGAATTCAATCAGCAATTAGACTTTCTAACTCAGCAGCTAGACGAATTCAAGGAAATACTACAGGAAACAAGAATGGCTAACAGGAATATGGAAGTACAGGTAAGGCAAACAGAAAAGCAACTGTCAAAACAAATAGCAGAAGAATGCCAAGCAGTTCAATTAAGAAGTGGGAAAACATTAAATACCTCACTTCAAAACAGCAGGAAGCCAAGAAATGAACAGATGGCTACTCAAAATCCCTCTGAGGACAATCAGAGCCCAGAGAGGAATAATGCTGGCGCTGAACGCCCAGACCATGCTCATTCCTGGCGTTCAACGCCAGAAACAGGCATGAATTCGGCGTTGAACGCCCAAGGGAAGCATAGTTCTGACGTTCAGACGCCAGTAACAAATAAGGAGTTGGCATTTAACGCCACTCCAGCTTCCACCCCTGGCATTCAAACGCCAGTGGGAAATCAGTCACATACAAGTGCTGATAGCAACCCTTCTAAAAAGGCTTCCCAACCCACTTCTACAGGCAATCAACCTGCAGCAACTAAGGTTGAGGAATACAAAGCCAAAATGTCTTATCCTCAAAAACTCCGCCAAGCGGAACAGGATAAACAATTTGCCCGCTTTGCAGACTATCTCAGGACTCTTGAAATAAAGATTCCGTTTGCAGAAGCACTTGAGCAAATACCCTCGTATGCTAAGTTCATGAAAGAGATCTTAAGTCATAAGATGGATTGGAGGGAGACTGAAAAAGTTTACCTCACTGAAGAATGCAGTGCAGTCATTCTGAAAAGCTTACCTGAGAAGCTTAAAGATCCTGGGAGCTTCATGATACCATGCACATTAGAGGGTAACTGCACCAAGACAGCTCTATGTGATCTTGGGGCAAGCATCAACCTAATCCCTGCATCCACTATCAGAAAGCTTGGCTTGACTGAAGAGGTCAAACCAACCCGGATCTATCTTCAACTTGCTGATGGCTCCATTAAATACCCATCAGGCATAATTGAGGACATGATTATCAAGGTTGGGCCATTTGCCTTCCCTACTGACTTTGTAGTGCTGGAAATGGAGGAGCACAAGAGTGCAACTCTCATTTTAGGAAGACCATTCCTAGCAACTGGACGAACCCTCATTGACGTCCAAAAAGGGGAGATAACCCTGAGAGTCAATGAGGATGAGTTTAAGTTGAATGTTGTCAAAGCTATGCAACATCCAGACACATTAGACGACTGCCTGGGCGTTGATATTATTGACTCCCTGGTGGAAGAGGTCTATATGACTGAGAGTCTCGAATCAGAGCTAGAGGACATTTTTAAAGATGTTCAGCCTGATCTGGAGGAACCAGAGGAAATAAAAGAACCTCTGAAAACTCCTCAGGAAGAGGAGAAACCTCCTAAACCCGAGCTCAAACCACTACCACCGTCCCTGAAATATGCATTTCTGGGTGAAGGTGACACTTTTCCTGTAATCATAAGCTTTGCTTTAGGGCCACAGGAAGAGAAAGCATCAATTCAAGTGCTAAGGACACACAAGACAGCTCTTGGGTGGTCCATTAGTGATCTCAAGGGCATTAGCCTAGCCAGATGCATGCACAAGATCTTACTGGAGGGTGACGCCAAGCCAGTGGTTCAACCACAAAGGCGGCTGAATCCATCCTTGAAGGAAGTTGTGCAGAAAGAGGTCACTAAGTTACTAGAGGCTGGGATTATTTATCCTATTTCTGATAGCCCCTGGGTAAGCCCTGTCCAAGTCGTCCCTAAGAAAGGTGGCATGACAGTGGTTCATAATGAAAAAAATGAACTGGTTCCTACAAGAACAGTTACAGGGTGGCGTATGTGTATTGATTATAGAAGGCTCAATACAGCTACCAAAAAGGATCATTTTCCTTTACCATTCATAGATCAGATGCTAGAAAGACTAGCAGGTCATGAATACTACTGCTTCCTGGATGGATATTCAGGTTATAATCAAATTGCAGTAGATCCCCAGGATCAAGAGAAAACGGCATTCACATGTCCATCTGGAGTATTTGCATACAGAAGGATGCCATTTGGCTTGTGCAATGCACCTGCAACCTTTCAAAGGTGCATGCTCTCCATCTTCTCTGATATGGTGGAGAAGTTTCTGGAAGTCTTCATGGATGACTTTTCAGTATTTGGAGACTCATTCAGCTCCTGCCTTAACCATTTAGCACTTGTTCTGAAAAGATGCCAAGAGACCAACCTAGTTTTAAACTGGGAAAAATGTCACTTTATGGTGACTGAAGGGATTGTCCTTGGGCACAAAATTTCAAACAAGGAAATAGAGGTGGATCAAGCTAAGGTAGAGGTAATTGAAAAACTACCACTACCTGCCAATGTTAAGGCAATCAGAAGCTTTCTGGGGCATGCAGGATTCTATAGGAGGTTTATAAAGGATTTTTCAAAAATCGCCAAACCTCTGAGCAATCTGCTAGCTGCAGACACGCCACTTGTGTTTGACACAAAGTGTTTGCAGGCGTTTGAGACCCTGAAAGCTAAGCTGGTCACAGCACCAGTTATTTCTGCACCAGACTGGACATTACCCTTTGAACTAATGTGTGATGCTAGTGACCATACCATCGGTGCAGTATTGGGAAAGAGGCATAACAAGCTTCTGCATGTCATTTATTATGCTAGCAGTGTTTTAAATGATGCCCAGAAAAATTACACAACCACAGAAAAAGAATTACTTGCAGTGGTTTATGCCATTGACAAGTTTAGATCCTACTTAGTAGGATCAAAAGTGATTGTGTACACTGACCATGCTGCTCTTAAATATCTACTCACAAAGCAGGATTCAAAGCCCAGGCTTATAAGATGGGTGTTGCTTCTGCAAGAGTTTGATATAGAAATAAGAGACAGAAAAGGAACAGAGAATCAAGTAGCTGATCACCTGTCCCGGATAGAACCAATAGCAGGAGCATCCCTCCCTCCTACTGAGATCTCTGAAACCTTTCCGGATGAGCAATTGTTTGCTGTTCAGGAAGCTCTGTGGTTTGCAGACATTGCAAACTATAAGACACAAGGTTCTCCTTTTATAACCATGGAGAGGAAGCATGAAAAGCTTCTCTCAGTTCAGAGTCAAGAAGAGCCCACACAGTCAAACTCTAAGTTTGGTGTTGTGAGGCCACAACCAAACTCTAAGTTTGGTGTTAAGACCCCATATCCAAACTCTAAGTTTGGTGTTGGCAACTATACAACATTGACCTGATCACCTTGTGGCTCCATGAGAGCCACTGTCAAGCTATTGACATTAAAGAAGCGCTTGTTGAGAGGCAACCCAATTTTATTTATCTAATTTTTATTTTATTGTTATTTTGTGTTTTATTAGGTACATGATCATGAGGAGTCACGAAAAAATCATAAAAATTAAAAACAGAATCAAAAACAGCAGAAGAAAAAAATTTGCACCCTGGAGGACGCACAGGCTGGCGTTCAACGCCAGTAAGATGCATCTGGCCGGCGTTCAACGCCAGAACCGAGCACCATTCTGGCGCTGAACGCCAGAAATAAGCAACATTCTGGCGCTGAACGCCAGGAATGTGCCTAGAGAAGAAAAGCTGGCGCTGAACGCTAGTAACAAGCATGAAACTGGCGTTCAACGCCAGAAACATGCTTTACATGGGCGTTGAACGCCCAGAATGTGCACCACACGGCGTTTAAATGCCAGAATGGTGTGCAAAGGCATTTTACATGCCTATTTGGTGCAGGGATGGAATTCCTTGACACCTCAGGATCTGTGGACCCCCACAGGATCACCTCAGGATCTGTGGACCTCACAGGATCCCCACCTACCTCGCCCTCTCTCTCTCTCCATTCATGGTCATCCCTTCTGTTTTTCATTCACCACTCACTTCTATTCACTCTTCCCCACTCCCCTTCAAAATTCAAAACTCTTTCCCACCCAAACCCACCCATATAGCCGAATACAGACATCCCTCCATCTCTTCTTCTTCTTCATCATCTTTTCTTTCTTCTCTTGCTCGAGGGCGAGCAATTTTCTAAGTTTGGTGTGGTAAAAGCATAGCTTTTTGCTTTTTCATTACCATTAATGGCACCTAAGGCCAGAGAAACCTCAAAGGGAAGACAAAAGCTTCCACCTCTGAGTCTTGGGAGATGGAAAGACTCATATAAAGCCGTCATAGCTCAGTGGTAGAACATGTGGCTGCAAATCAAGAGATCCCTGAGATACCTCAGGGGATAAATTGTCCTCCACACAAATATTGGAAGCAACCAAGGGTAGAAACACCAAAATTACTAGGAATCATTCAACAGAAGCAAGGAAGAGACATAGAGGAGCTCAAAGAGCACCATTGGACCTTCAAGAAGGCGCCACCCTCACTCAGGTGGTTTCATTCCTTGTTCTTATTTTTTTCTGCTTTTCGGTTTTTAATATTGTATTTATCTATGTTTTGTGTCTCTAAATTCATGATCATTAGTATGTAACCATGTCTCAAAGCTATGAATAAATTCCATTAATCCTTCACCTCTCTTAAAAAAAATGTTTTAACTCAAAAGAACAAGAAGTACATGAATTTCGAATTATCCTTGAATTTAATTTAATTATATTGATGTGGCGACAATACTTTTTGTTTTCTGAATGAATGCTTAAACAGTGCATGTTTTTGATCTTGTTGTTTATGAATGTTAAAATTGTTGGCTCTTGAAAGAATGATGAACAAAGAGAAATGTTTTTGATGATCTGAAAAATCATGAAATTGATTCTTGAAGCAAGAAAAAGCAGTGAATAGCAAAAGCTTTCAAAAAAAAAAAAGAAGGAGCAGTAGAAAAAGCCAATAGCCCTTAAAACCAAAAGGCAAGGGTAAAAAGGATCCAAGGCTTTGAGCATCAATGGATAGGAGGGCCCAAGGAAATAAAATCCAGGCCTAAGCGGCTAAACCAAGCTGTCCCTAACCATGTGCTTGTGTCATGAAGGTCCAAGTGAAAAACTTGAGACTGAGTGGTTAAAGTCGTGATCCAAAGCAAAAGAGTGTGCTTAAGAGCTCTGGACACCACTAACTAGGGACTCTAGCAAAGCTGAGTCACAATCTGAAAAGGTTCACCCAGTTATGTGTCTGTGGCATTTATGTATCCGGTGGTAATACTGGAAAACAAAGTGCTTAGGGCCACGGCCAAGACAAAAAAAAAAGTAGCTGTGTTCAAGAATCAACATACTTAACTAGGAGAATCAATAACACTATCTGAAATTCTAAGTTCCTAGAGAAGCCAATCATTCTAAACTTCAAAGGAAAAAGTGAGATGCCAAAACTGTTCAGAAGAAAAAAGCTACAAGTCCCGCTCATCTAATCATAATTAATATTCATTGATATTTTGGAATTTATAGTATATTCTCTTCTTTTTATCCTAATTGATTTTCAGTTTCTTGGGGACAAGCAACAATTTAAGTTTGGTGTTGTGATGAGCGGATAATTTATACGCTTTTTGGCATTGTTTTTAGATAGGTTTTAGTAAGTTTGAGCTACTTTTAGGGATGTTTTCATTAGTTTTTAGGCAAAAATCATATTTCTAGACTTTACTATGAGTTTGTGTGTTTTTCTGTGATTTCAGGTAATTTCTGGCTGAAATTGAGGGAGCTGAGCAAAAATCTGAGTTAGGCTGAAAAAGGACTGCTGATGCTGTTAGATCCTGACCTCCCTGCACTCGAAATGGATTTTCTGGAGCTACAAGAGTCCAATTGGCGCGCTCTCAACGGCGTTGGAAAGTAGACATCCAGGGCTTTCCAGAAAAATATAATGTCCATACTTTGTGCGAAGATAGACGACGTAACTTGGCGTTGAACGCCAAGTACATGCTGCTGTCTGGAGTTAAACGCCAGAAAAACGTCATGATCCGGAGTTGAACGCCCAAAACACGTTACAACTTGGAGTTCATCTCCAAGAAAGGCCTCAACTCGTGGATAGCTTTAGTCTCAGCCCCAGCACACACCAAGTGGGCCCCAGAAGTGGATTTCTGCACCAATTATCTTAGTTTACTCATATTCTGTAAACCTAGGTTACTAGTTTACTATTTAAACAACTTTTAGAGACTTATCTTGTACCTTATGATATTTTCAGATCTGAATTACATACTTTTTGACGGCATGAGTCTCTAAACTCCATTGTTGGGGGTGAGGAGCTCTGCGGCGTCTCGATGAATTAATACAATTCCTTTGTTTTCCATTCAAACACGCTTGTTCTTATCTAAGATGTTCATTCGCGCTTAATTATGGAGAAGCTGATGATCCGTGACAATCATCACCTTCCTCAATCCATGAACGTGTGCCTGACAACCACCTCCGTTCTACATCAGATTGAATGAGTATCTCTTAGATTCCTTAATCAGAATCTTCGTGGTATAAGCCGGATTGATGGCGGCATTCATGAGAATCCGGAAAGTCTAAACCTTGTCTGTGGTATTCCGAGTAGGATTCTGGGATTGAATGGCTGTGACGAGCTTCAAACTCCTGAAGGCTGGGCGTTAGTGACAGACGCAAAAGAATCAATGGATTCTATTCCAACCTGATTGAGAACCGACAAATGATTAGCCGTGCTGTGACAGAGCATAGGAACGTTTTCACTGAAAGGATGGGAAGTAGCCATTGACAACGGTGACACCCTACATAGAGCTTGCCATGGAAGAAACCTTGCGTGTGGGAAAGGATTTCAAGGAAGAGTTGAAGTTCAGAGGACAAAGCATCTCCAAAACTCCAACATATTTCTCATTACTGCACAACAAGTAACGCTTTTATTCTCCATTATTAAAGTAATAACTATTTATTTTATGCCCTTTTCTTTGTTAAAATACGAGGCCAAAGAATCCTATTGGTATCCTGACTAAGACAAATAAAATAAACATAGCTTGCTTCAATCCAACAATCTCCGTGGGATTCGACCCTTACTCATGTAAGGTATTACTTGGACGACCCAGTGCACTTGCTGGTTAGTTGTGCGGATTACAAATTCGTTATTGACACTCAACATTGTCACTAACGTTGGGATGGCTAAGAATGGCCACGTTAGAAGCCACGTTAACCCAATTAACGTGGACTCTAACGTGAGACCTAGGGGCACACTTGAACGTTAGTGACAATGTTGAGTGTCACTAACGTTCTTGAAGGTTGGCAAAAGCCACGTTAGAAGCCACGTTAACCTAGTTAACGTGAGCTTTAATGTGAAGCAAGAAGGGGCACACTTAAACGTTAGTGACAATGTTGAGTGTCACTAACGTTCTCGAAGGCTAGCAAGGCAAAGTTAAAAGCCACGTTTACCCAGTTAACGTGGGCTTTAACGTGAGGCAAAGGGGTGCATGGCAACGTTAGTGACAATGTTAAGTGTCACTAACGTTCTCGAACTTGTATTTTCACTAAATGTTAAACACCCCTAACGTCTTGAGCTAAAGTCTCTGCCCACTTCACACTTTCTCTTTGCAAGTAAGCCAAGCCCAATTGAAGAAAGGAACTGCTTCAAGCTCAAAGATCCAGAGGCCCAAGACTTGAAGAACTAACTAGAAGCTGAGAAGAGTAGTATATATAGGAGTAGTTTTGAAATAGAGGGGGGCTTTTTGGGGGAGCTAGGAAAGAAAACTACCCTTTGTATTTTTACTTTCTCTGCACTTCTAGCTGAAAGATGTATTCTCCATCTTTGATTTTGATTTCTAGAGCTATGACCAACTAAACCCCTTTCATTGGGTGAGTGAGCTCTGTTGTAATTTGATGGATCAATACTAATTTTCTTGTTCTTCTTCTATCTTTCCTTTTGATTTTACTTGAAAGCTTTCGATCTTCATCCAATTGGATAGTTATCTTGGAAAAGAAGCTATTCAAACATGGATCTCTTCGGATCCTTGAAAGAGGAATGAAGATATTAGCTAGAAATGCTTTCTCATGCTAGACCAAATTGAGTGTGGATGGGTATGTGGCTATAACCCTCTAAACACTTGATTTGGGAAGTGCATGTGGTATAATCAGTGACCACACTTCATCTCTTCTCATGAGCAATTGACCAAGGAATTGGCTATTGATCAAGATTTGAGAGATTGAATTGCAAGAAATTGTGGTTCAATCACTTAAGATTGCCAAGGAGATCAATGAGTGCATTGATTGAGGAAGTGATGAAAATGAATTTGATCCGGAGAATGCAACATCTCCTAAGCCCAATGAACTTCCCATTTCTGATCTTACCCATTCTCTTTATTTTCTACAATTTACTTTTATGAGTAATTTCCCCATTCCCATTTACAATTCTGCTATTTACTTTCAGTTATTTACTTTCCCGCAATTTTAATTTCTGCAATTATCAACTCTATTCATGGATTCGCTCAACTAGATCATTCCTCTAATTAAAGTTGCTTGATCAATCAATCCCTGTGGGATTCGACCTCACTCTATTGTGAGTTTTTACTTGACGACAAATTCGGTACACTTGCCGAATGGGAATTTGTTGAGAGACAAGTTTTACCCGATCAGCTGGCCATTCGGCCATGCCTGAACCTTTATCACTTATGTATTTTCAACGGTGGAGTTTTTACACATCATAGATTAAGGGTGTGGAGCTCTGCTTTACCTCAAGTTTTAATGCAATTACTACTATTTTCTATTCAATTCGATTTATTCCTGTTCTAAGATACCATTCATACTTCAACCTGATGGATGTGATGATCCGTGACACTCATTATCATCCGTCCCTATGAACGCGTGCCTGACAACCACTTCCGTTCTACAAGCGAAAGCTAGAGTGTGTATCTCTTGGATTCCTGATGCACGACGCATGGTTGCCCTCGCCTGACAACCGAGCCTTCCATTCCATGAGATCAGAGTCTTCGTGGTATAAGCTAGAATTGATGGCGGCATTCATGAGAATCCGGAAAGTCTAAACCTTGTCTGTGGTATTCCGAGTAGGATTCAGGGATTGAATGAATGTGACGAGCTTCAAACTCACGATTGTTGGGCGTGATGACAAACACAAAAGAATCAAGGGATTCTATTCCAACATGATCGAGAACAGACAGATGATTAGCCGTACCGTGACAGAGCATTTAGACATATTTCACTGAGAGGATGGGATGTAGCCATTGACAACAGTGGTGCCCTACATACAGCTTGCCATGGAAAGGAGTAAGAAGGATTGGATTAAGACAGTAGGAAAGCAGAGATTCAGAAAGAGCACAGCATCTTCATACGCCTATCTGAAATTCCCATCGATGATCTACATAAGTATTTTTATCTTTATTTTCTATTTATTTACTATTATTATTCGAAAACTCTATCACCATTTATTATCCGCCTGACTGAGATTTACAAGATGACCATAGCTTGCTTCATACCAACAATCTTTGTGGGATCGACCCTTACTCACGTAAGGTTTATTGCTTGGACGACCCAGTACACTTGCTGGTTAGTTGAGCGAAGTTGTGAAATTATGTTTAGACCATGGTATTGAGCACCAAGTTTTTGGGGCCATTACCTGGGACAATCAATATCGAATAACAATTTAAATATGAATCACAATTTCGTCCACCAGTGAGCAAACAACAAATCTTCCTCTTGAAGATGATCCCACACCAACACATGATCCTTTGGTGTTTGAGGATTTTTATCCTATTGATATTGAGGTAGATGTTGAGATAAGTTCCACATTACCTCCAAGTTGCGATATAAAGAATGGAGAAGAGCTAGGAAAGGTTAGTGAGGAAGTGATTGAATGTGTAGAGCATTTTCAAAAGGTGAACATTGAAGCTTGTAAAGAGGTAGAAGTTGTCAAAGAAGAGCACAAGGGAGTGGAACTTGCAAAATTATTAGGACCATCCCTTCCTAAGTCACCATCCAACACAACATTCAAGTGGGTAAAATTCTTATCCCTAAGCTTTAATTTCTCACTTGAATATGGTT
Source organism: Arachis hypogaea (assembly GCF_003086295.3). Lineage (NCBI taxonomy): Eukaryota > Viridiplantae > Streptophyta > Magnoliopsida > Fabales > Fabaceae > Arachis > Arachis hypogaea. The sequence continues at coordinate 39,085,610 of NC_092045.1, read as the reverse complement.
TGCTTGAGACGAATGGGCAACTTAGAGCTTTTTGTGGGGTTAAGAGCAAAAGGAAATTGATTAGTGGGTGAAAATGCCAATCCAGGTTCCTTATAGTTGGAAACTTGGAGTCTAAGCACAATGGTTAGTATAGTTCTAAATTGAACGGGTCTAAGAAGATGTTTTGGTGTCTACTTGAGAATTTGGATCACTTGCCACCTAATTGGAATTGTCTTGATCAACTTGATGAAGGGTGTAGTAACTAGATTTGGGATCCAGGTATACATGAAGGTCAAACTTGGGAGCCCTTAGCTTATGCGGAACTTCACCGAAGCTTGGTTCCATCAATTTTGAGATTTGGAGCTTACTCGAAATCCAAGCATTGGTGGAAGTTCAAGGATGAGTTCAAGCATAAGCCACCATGACAAGGAGCCTCTCAAATGTCCAACTTAAGGACCTAAACCAAAAGTGCTAGGTGGGAGACACCCCACCATGGTAAACTTTTTCCATTCTCTTGTAAATATAACCAATAAATGAATTGAGTTTCCATTGTACGTAGTTTTTCTTATTTTCTATACTCTTATAAATTTTGCTTTTATTGATAGGTTGTTTGTTAAATTCATGTTTTGATTAGAGTAGTTGTTGTTAGATTGTATTTGCTTGAAGTGTAAGTTTTGTTTGTTTTGTATTTGAAATTTTTTCAAAAACCAAAAAGATTGTTGTTAAATTTGATGTTTTATTGTTTTAGAATACTTGTAGGTTAGGAGAGTGCCCTGTTTTTGTTCTAAGCTTCTTAAAAAAAGGGGGGCAGGCGCGCGTACGCGTACGCGTCGATGCGTCAGTACAGCACCCATACTTTTTCCCGAGAGTTGTGCCAACTTAGTGCCAGAATCCCACGCGTACGCGTGCGTCATTCGGACACGTCGGTTCGCACTCTCTCCATGTACACATACGCGTGCATGACGCTTACGCGTCGCCTTCCGCGCCCTGTTTTCCCCTGTTCTGCCCTATTTCCTTTCTCCCTTCTTCTCTTCTTTCCCTTCTTGTTTCTTCCTCTCTCTCTTTCTCCTTCTTTCTTCTTTCTTCCTCTCTCTTTCTCCTTCTTTCTTCTTTCTTCCTTTCTTAATTTCTTTCCCTTCTTCTTTTCTTTTCAAAATTCTACTTTTTATTTTTTCTTAATTTTCATTTTCTTTCATATGTTGCATTTGCATATTATCATTCATTGCATTTTAATTTTATTTTTATAGCTTGTTATTATTTTCTTTTCTATGTTCTTATTTTAATAATGGTGTTGAACTCTTACACTCAATTGTTAAGAATCTCTTGTATTATTTTAGTGCTCTGTGACTTGTTGCATTAATTGTGATACTTGATATACACACAAGATTAGTTCTTTAGTCCTTCCTAACTCATTATCCCTTATTTTTGTACATTATTGTCATTGTGTTAGGATAGGGCCAAATACTCTCATGCTTATCCCTAATCTTGTTTGTGTCAATTTTCATTTGAACTTTATGCTCAACATGCTCTTCATGCTTTAACTTTGTACTTGCATCAAGTATTAGTTGATATACCTTTGCTCACATTGCTTTCTCACTCACATGTTGTAGCTACCACGTAGTGAGAACCCTACTTTTATTTGGCATTAACCGCCGCCTATGTTCTATTTGCTTTAATATCTTTGTTGTAGGCTTAATTTTCTTTCTTTTTCTCTCCTTTGAGGTTGGACACCAAAAGAAGGAAAGAAAAAGCTTCTAAATAGGGCAACAAACAAGTCATCCGCATAACCTTTTGAAGAAACTCAACAAGTTGTAGCAACCCGTCCACTTTGCTCTTCTTTGCATGCACCGAGGACGGTGCAAATTTTTAAGTGTGGAGAGGTTGTCCGACCGATCTCCATGGGTAACAACTTCCTTTTTCAACACCAAATTTTTATTTTCCATGTTAGCTAGTTGTTGCATTGCATGATAGGTTGCATGTTAGTTAGAATTTGTACATATTTTACCACTTCTTTTTATGTTAGAACTACTTGGTTATGGTAATGATTTCTTTTCCAAGAAAAATTATTTTTAGGGCACCCTACCAATTTGAAAAAATTTTTTGTGATAAACTTTCTTGAAGAATGTATTTTGGAACATGATTTTTGAGATAAGAACACAAGCATGTGAGTTTTGAGCCCAATTGTGTGGTTACATCATATAACCACGTATTTTCCATTATTGTGTGCATTATTCTCTTTCTATGAGTGTAATCTTTAATTTTTTTGAGTCTATATGTCCATTATTCCATGTATACATGCATTTATATGATTGAGGCCATCATTTCAAATAGCTCACTTACCCAAATAGCCTTACCTTTTTTTCTCCCATTGTTAGCCAACTTTGAGCCTACGCTTAACCCATTTGTTCTTAATTTTAGCACATTATAAGCCTTAAGTGAAAAATAATAAATGTCCTTTGTTTGGATCTTTGATTAGCTTAGGCTAGTGAGAGTGCTTATCATTCAAGTTTGGGAGAGTTGGAAACATTGGGTTGGGATAAAAAGGTGTTTTTATATTTTTATCAAAATTTTGGGAATTGGGTACATACTCATGTATTAAATATGTAAAACCATATGCATTGATACGTTTGTATATACCTTAGAAAAAATGATAAAGAAAAAGAAAAAAAATAAATAAAAAAGAAAAAGAGAAAAAAAATAAAAAGGGGACAAAATACCCCAAAGTATAATAAAAATCAATGCATATGGAATGTGAATTAAAGGGAATGCATGAGTATGTGAAAAAGTGAAGAATGGGTAGTTAGGTTACTACTCAAATTGTATAGGTGGTCATAGGTTAGGTGGGAAGTTTAAGTTGATCAAAGATCCAAATTTCAAGCTCACTTGACCATATGCATCCCTACCTTTACCCTAGCCCCATTAAAACATATGAATAAGTCCTCATGATGAATGTATGCATCCATTAAATAATTGTTAATTGTTAGATGAAAGACAAATCTTAGAAAGCATGAGTAGAAGAGAATTGAGTGATTGACCCTATACACTTGAGCGATTAGAGCGGATACACTTCCGGTGAGGGTTCAATTCCTTACTCTCGGCTTTCATGAGCTTTTCTTCTTGCAAGTCTATTTGTACTTTATTTTGAAATTCAAATTGGTAGGATTCATGAATCATCATACTACTTAGCCCTACATGTGCATATATTTTATTGGGGATTGATTTACTTTTAACCAAGTAGGTAGAATCATTTTGCATTTAGTTTCATTCATATAGATAGGTGCATATAGTTCATTTGCATTGAATAAATGTTCATACCCCTTTTCTTGTCCTTCTTTATTCTTAGAATGAGGACATGCTTGGTTTAAGTGTGGAGAGGTTTGAAAAATCCCAATTTTATGGTTTATCTTGTGCTTAATTTAGGGGATTTTATCAACTTTTCTCACATTTATTCAATGAAATAGCATGGTTTTGTAATTCTCCCTAAATTTGTGCTTAAGTGTGAAAACATGCTTTTTAGGCCTTATAATAGCTAAATTTAATTCACTTTAATTCCATTTGATGCCTTGATATGTTTGTTAAGTGATTTCAGGTTTAGAAGGCAAATATTGGATTGAAGGAATGAAAGAAAAGCATGCAAAGCAGGAGAACTCATGAAGAAATGAAGGAACTGCAAAGCTATCAATCCTGACCTCTTCGCAATCAATCGATCATAACTTGAGCTATAGATATCCAAATGAGGCGGTTTTAGTTACGTTGGAAAGCTAACATCCGGGACTTCAAAATGATTTAAAATTTGCCATAGTTTCCTGATGTTTAGGGATGCCTACATGCACATGACGTGGATGCGTTGATGGATCAGCATGGGTCCACTTTAAGCAACTCGTGGCCAGCAATTTCTAGCTCATTTTGGGTCCAATACAACTCATTTCTAATGCTATTGAACCCAAGGATTGAAGGGGGAATGAACCAAGTAGTCATAGTTTAGTTTTCATCATGTTTTAGGTTAGAATTCTAGAGAGAGAAGCTCTCCATTCTCTCTAGAATTTAGGGTAGTTTAGGTCAAATTTTCTCTCAAATTTCCCTTTCAATTCTTGTTTTGAATTCAATTCTCTCTACATTTTAGTGTTATATTGTCTTAATCTTCTTAGTTTTACTTGTTAATTTCTTATTTTGCTCTCTTTTATGTTGATGAACAATTGTTGGATCTCAATTTCTTCTCAAGCAATTTTATATTTCTTTGTCTTTTGATGTTTACTTCACTTGTTATTGTTGATTTCTTGCTTATGATAGCTATAGATTTTGGTAATTCTTGCATTTTGTGATGTTTATTTTTGTTGTACTCTAGGTGTTTGATAAAATGTTTACACTAGTTTTTGAGTAGTTCTCTTTGTTCTTGGCCTAGGCTAAGGGAATTGAGTGACCTTGAGTGATTGGGTTTCATTGAATTGGTGATTTGAGAACCCTTGGTGATCAATTTGACACCCATTGAAACTAACCCACTACTAATCTAATTAGTAGATAGGTTGGGACTTATGGGTCGATGTTGATCAAGCCATTTGATGTACCTCAAGCTTAGGAGTAGATATTACGTACTTAAAGCTCTTGGAGGTAGACTTAATGAGCTTAGTTCCTCATAATTGTCAATATATGGTTTGTAGACAAGGATGGTGATCTCAATTACCTATGTCTTGCCAAGAGTACTTTTCCTTTCTCTTATTAGTTAATTGTTCATTTACTTTTCTTGCCATTTACTTTCTTGCAAAAATATAAATTCAAACCCCCTTGCATCTTCATAGCCAATAATTGAGCACTTCATTGCAATTCCTTGTGAGACGACCCGGAGTTCAAATACTCTGGTTAATTCTTATTTGGGGTTTGTTATTTGTGACAACTAAATTTTTGATTGAGGATTCTTGTTTGTTGGTTTAGAAACTATACTTGCAACGAGAATTCATTTGGGGAATTCTAGACCGACACAACAATTCACGCATCAATGACGCAGGCTGGGCAGTGGACTGCGCAGCCCCCGCCCCCCCTCCCCGGCCACCCTCCTTAACAATTCCAGAGACACCAGCATCCTTTTCCTTTTTATTCTTTAAAAAGGATTGAAATTGGGAGGGGGACAAAAAGAGGAACCCGCCCACCTGCAAAAAGGCAAAAACCATCATTACCTATATAAGACTTCAAACCTTCACTGTCACCACCATCGTGCAAACGAAGGAGTTCGGGAATGGACAAACACACCCCGTCAGCAAAACACTCTATCAGAAACTCTAGCAAACACTCCTCTTCCTCACTTCGCTCAGTAGCTTCAAGGATTTGACACGGCTCCGAACACCAAAACAATGGAAACCTTTCTATAAGTTCGTCATCAAGATAGAAGGGGTACACGGCCTCCAATGACCGGACCTTAACAAACAGAGATTTAAAATTTTTGAAAGAAGATTTATAAAGCAAGAAGAGGGAACGACCAGGAAAACTACTCAAACATACCCATTGTCCCCTCCTAACCCCCTTAGATTGAAACAGTGAGAAAAATAAAGAAATGGAACAGGGAAAAGACAAGTATTCCATTAAACTCTGGAAAGCACAAAGGAATGCCCAAGAATTTGGGTGTAGCTGAGAAGGTGCACAATTTAGTTAAGTCAGTAAGTCACACTCAAAGGCAGAAAAAGGAAATTTAACACCTAACTCCATTAGACAGGGGGTGTACATGTAACAATATTCCCAATCCCCCTTCTATCAAATACCCTATCATCACTCGAATAGTGAAGCAATTCAACACCTATACCAGAACCTTCTTTCACAACCTTCAAACCCTCGAGTTCACGCATGGAGGCAGAATCGACATACGAAGACGAGTGAGTCTTCACATCATCATGAATCCAATGATATGGGTTATCTTTCTTTTCCTCAACAGATGTCTTCTTCTCTTTCTCTTTTGCCATGATGAAAACAAAAAATGAACAGTAAATGTGAAAGAAAGAACTAACCTTGAGAAGTCATAAGTCAAAGTTAAAGTTGGCAGAAGATGAAGAAACAGAGCGTCAGTTCCAAAACCACAGATCAAATGTTATTACCAAGCCCACTAACTTAGTGGGTAAACCAAATGATAACTGTTAAAATCCCCGAAAACCCAAATGCAGAGGAGACGCATTAATCACAGCGCGCCAAGCAAGACAGAAAACCCCTTGACTTCCTTTGACACCTGAAACAAACCAGGCCCAATAACCAAAAACCAACCCAAAATGAAAAACCAAAGAAAAACCCGGTTACATAAAGCTTGCCTACCACTTAAAGCACAGAGCCAGACAAGCTTGGGGGCTATGACGTGTACCCCAACAAACTCGGTAACCATGCCATCACCATAACCGACCTAATAATCCGGACTTAACGGCACAGACTCCCTTCCAAACTTGATCATAATTCTGCACAAGTCAAATATGCCAGCAACGGCACTCACCAAGAATATCGGAACAAACAGACCAAAACTAACACACCACTCGCCTATAAAGCCAAACCAAATAGTCCATAAACTCTCAGGTCACAGTACTCACTCTAGTTTTATTACTTTCATCTCTCATAACTCGTATACTTACTTGAGCGTCGGAGTCCTTTTTGCAGGTGCTCCTGCCGCCGTGTTTCAAAGCGCTGAGGTGTATTTGTGACGCTGCTCCCGGACGATGTATAACTCAGCTTAAGAATTGAGCGACTGTTCGGAAGGCCCCGTACCTTGGCTCAAAGAATTATAAAGTGCAGAAAATAAATTGGACAGAAACTTAAAGAGCAAGGAATGTAAATTGCATCAAATGTAAAGGGAATTGGGTGCAGGAAAATTTAAAGAAAGCAATAGATCAAGCAATTGAAAAGAACTTAAGAACAAGCAACTGGAAAATTTAAATTGTAGGAAGAATAAAGGAAGTTGGGTGTTGGGAATTAAAACAGGACTGAAAGAGAAGAAGTGCAGTAAACTAAAGAGCTTTCAGATTATAAAATTCAAAAATAGATTGATTTAGTACCAAAACAGAAATGTAGAAGTGCAGAAGAATCAAAACAGCAAGAACTTAGATCATTCATGAAATTTCAGAAGAGAAATTGACAATGGCAGAAGAGAGAAAATGAAACAGAAAGCAAAACTCAAATCTGATCTCCAATTCTTTCAAACTCAAAAAGGAAAATTAAAAGAAAGCTCTCTATTCTACTTTTACTCATATTGCTCTCTAATGGGGCCAGCCCTCCTTAGTGAAATGAAACTGATGCCTTTATATAGGCTTTTACAAAAGTTGAAATGAAATTGAAATTAAAAACAAATTACAATTAAATGAAATTCCAATTCTAACTATCTCTTGTGCCTTTGAGTGATGATAATGGGCTTTGCTTACTATGGATTTGAAGAAGAGTGGATTCGGATGGCTTGGTGTAAGTGGCATGGGTCAGGGTGCATTTGGTTGAATTTTGGTTGGAGGCATGCTCCAGTGGGGCGTTCCGTTTAGTTAGTGAACCGAGCACTGGTACGTAAAATTGTGAGTTCACACTTTTCTCATAACTCCGCGCAGCTGACCAGCAAGTGCACTGGGTCGTCCAAGTAATACCTTACGTGAGTAAGGATCGATCCCATGGAGATTGTCGGCTTGAAGCAAGCTATGGGCATCTTGTAAATCTCAGTCAGGCGGATTCAAATGATTATGAGGTTTTGATAATTAAAAGAGAAATAAAACATAGAATAGAATAGATATACTTATGCAATTCATTGGTGAGAATTTCAGATAAGCGTATGGAGATGCTTTGTTCCTTTTGAATCCTTGCTTTCTTACTGCTTTCATCCAGTCATGCGTACTCGTTTCCATGGCAAGCTGTATGTTGGGGGATCACCATTGTCAATGGCTACCGTCCGTCCTCTCAGTGAAAATGGTCCAGCTACGGGTTACGTAGGGCTAATCATCTGTCGGTTCTCACTTGTGTTGGAATAAAATCCAATGATCCTTTTGCGCACTGTCACTGTGCCCAGCACTTGCGAGTTTGAAGCTCATCACAGTCATCCCATCCCAGATCCTACTCGGAATACCACAGACAAGGTTTAGACTTTCCGAATCTCAAGAATACTGCCAATTGATTCTAGCGTATACCACGAAGACTTTGATCTCACGTAATAGAAGGCTCTGTTGTCAGGAGAAGCAACCATGCATCGTAGACCAGGAGGCCAAGAGATATGCATTCAAGCTTGTTTTTAGGTAGAACAGAAGTGGTTGTCAGGCACGTGTTCATAATTGAGAATGGTAATGAGTGTCATTTGATCATCACATTCATCATGTTAAAGTGCAAATGAATATCTTAGAACAAGAATAAGCTTGAATTGAATAGAAAACAGTAGTAATTGCATTAATTCATGAGGAACAGTAGAGCTCCACACCTTACTCTATAAGGTGTAGAAACTCCACTGTTCAAAATACATAAGTGATGAAGGTCCAGGCATGGCCGAATGGCCAGCCCCCTAAACGTGATCAAGAGATCAACAGTGATATAATGATAGTCTTAAAAATGATCTAAAGATCTCTCGAGATCTCTCAATCTGAAAATACAATAGTAAAAGGTCCTATTTATAATGAACTAGTAACCTAGGGTTTACAGAAATAAGTAAATGATGCAGAAATCCACTTTTGGGGCCCACTTGGTGTGTGCTTGGGCTGAGCATTGAAGCTTTCACGTGCATAGGCTTTTCTTGGAGTTAAACACCAGCTCTGGTGCCAGTTTGGGCGTTTAACTCTAGCTTTTATGCCAGTTCTGGCGTTTAACACTAGAAAAAGGTAGAAAGTTGGTGTTTAAACGCCAGTTTGCATTATCAAAACTCGGGCAAAGTATGGACTATTATATATTGCTGGAAAGCCCAAGATGTCTACTTTCTGATAGCATCTGCAGTCCTTTTTTAGCCTCTGAATCAGAATTTTGCTCAGGTCCCTCAATTTCAGCCAGAAAATATCTGAAATCACAAAAAAACACATAAACTCATAGTAAAGTCTAGAAATGTGATTTTTGCATAAAAATTGATAATTATATACAAAAAACTAACTAAATCATACTAAAAACTACCTAAAAACAATGCTAAAAAGCGTATAAATTATCCGCTCATCACAACACCAAACTTAAATTGTTGCTTGTCTCCAATAAGTCTTATAATATCAATGAAACTTAGTCCCAATTAGATGAGCGGGACTAGTAGCTTTTTACTTCTGAACAGTTTTGGCATCTCACTTTATCCTTTGAAATTCAGAATGATTGGCATCTATAGGAACTCATAATTTAGATAGTGTTATTGATTCTCCTAGTTTAGTATGTTGATTCTTGAACACAGCTACTTTATGAGTCTTGGCCGTGACCCTAAGCACTTTGTTTTCCAGTATTACCACCGGATACATAAATGCCACAGACACATAACTGGGTGAAGCTTTTCAGATTGTGACTCAGCTTTGCTAAACTCCCCAGTTAGAGGTGCCCAAAGTTCTTAAGCACACTCTTTCTTCTTTGGATCACGACTTTAAGCACTCAGTCTCAAGCTTTTCACTTGGACCTTCATGACACAAGCACATGGTTAGGGACAACTTGATTTAGCCGCTTAGGCCAGGATTTTATTCCTTTGGGCCCTCCTATCCATTGATGCTCAAAGCCTTGGATCCTTTTTACCCTTGCCTTTTGGTTTAAAGGACTATTGGCTTTTTTGCTTGCTTTTTCTTTTTCTTTCTTTTTCTTTTTCGCCATTTTTTTTTGCAAGCTTTGCTATTCACTACTTTTTCTTGCTTCAAGAATCCATTTTATGATTTTTCAGATTATCTATAACATTTCTCTTTTTTCATTATTCTTTCAAGAGCTAACAAATTTAACATTCATAAACTTCACTATAAAAAATATGCACTGTTCAAGCATTCATTCAGAAAACAAAAAGTATTGCCACCACATCAAAATAATTAAACTAATTTCAAGATAAAATTTGAAATTCATGTACTTCTTGTTCTTTTATAATTAGAAACATTTTTCATATAAGAAAGGTGAAGGATTCATGGAATTATGCATAGCTTCAAGACACAGACACTAGACACTAATGATCATGTAATAAAGACACAAACATAGACAAAACATAAAGCATAAAAATAAAAAAAAACAGAAAAATAAGAACAAGGAGATTAAAGAACGGGTCCACCTTAGTGATGGTGGCTAGTTCTTCTTCTTGAAGATCCTATGGAGTGCTTGAGCTCCTCAATGTCTCTTCCTTGCCTTTGTTGCTCTTCCCTCATGGTTATTTGATCCTTCCTAATTTCATGGAGAATAATGGAGTGCTCTTGGTGCTCCATCCTTAGTTGCTCCATATTGGAACTCAAATCTTCCAAATAGGTGTTGAGTTTCTCCCAATAGTTGTGTGGAAAAAAATGCATCCCTTGAGGCATCTCAGGGATTTCCTGATAAAGGACTTCCTCATGCTCTTGTTAAATTCCATAAGTGGGCTCTCTTGTTTGCTCCATCCTCTTTTTAGTGATGGGCTTGTCCTCTTCAATGAGGGTGTCTCCCTCTATGACAATTCCAGCTAAATTGCATAGGTGATAGATGAGATGAGGGAAGGCTAACCTTACCAAAGTGGAGGTCTTGTCAGCCACCTTGTAGAGTTCTAGAGATATGACCTCATGAACTTCTACTTCCTTTAAAATCATGATGCTATGGATCATGATAGCCCGATCCACCATTACTTCGGATCGGTTGCTAGTAGGAATGATGGAGCATTGGATGAATTCCAACCATCCTCTAGCCATGGGTTTAAGGTCATGCCTTCTCAATTGAACCGGCTTGCCTTTGGAGTCTCTTTTCCACTAAGCTCCTTCCACACATATGTCCATGAGGACTTGGTCCAACCTTTGATCAAAGTTAACCCATCTAGTATAGGGGCATGCATCTCCTTGCATCATTGGCAAGTTGAATGCCAACCTTACATTTTTCAGACTGAAATATAAGTATTTCCCCCGAACCATTGTAAACCAATTCTTTGGGTTCGGATTCACATTTTGATCATGGTTCTTGGTGATTCATGCATTAGCATAGAACTCTTGAACCATTAAGATTTCGACTTGTTGAATGAGGTTGGTGAGAACTTCTGGTGGACGAAATTGTGATCACATCAATGTAGTATTCTTTGTTGTTGTATGGAATCCTTATTATGGCACTTATGTGTGGACACAACTCCGTTCAACTAACCAGCAAGTGTACTGGGTCATCCAAGTAATACCTTACGTGAGTAAGGGTCGATCCCACAGAGATTGTTGGTATGAAGCAAGCTATGGTCATCTTGTAAATCCCAGTCAGGAGGATAAAATTATGGAATTTAGAAAATCAAATATGATTAATAAAAATAAACAGAAAATAAAATGGATAGAGATACTTATGTAAATCAATAGTGGAAATTTCAGATAGGCGTATGGAGATGTTGTGCTCCTCTTGAATCTCTACTTTCTTATTACATTCATCCTATCCTTCTTACTCCTTTCCATGGCAAGCTGTATGTAGGGCATCACCGTTGTCAATGGCTACATCCCATCCTCTCAGTGAAAACGTTCCTATGCTCTGTCACAGCACGGCTAATCATCTGTCGGTTCTCAATCAGGTTGGAATAGAATCCCTTGATTCTTTTGCGCTTGTCATCACGCCCAGCCTTCAGGAGTTTGAAGCTCATCACAGTCATTCAATCCCAGAATCCTACTCGGAATACCACAGACAAGGTTTAGACTTTCCGGATCCTCATGAATGCCGCCATCTATCTAGCTTATACCACGAAGATTCTGTTGGGGAATCTAAGAGATATGCGCCCGGCTTAAGGTAGAACGGAAGTGGTTGTCAGTCACGCGCGTTCATGAGTGAGAATGATGATGAGTGTCACGGATCATCACATTCATCAAGTTGAAGTGCAACGTATATCTTGGAATAAGAATAAAAGAGAATTGAATAGAAAGTAATAGTAATTGTATTGAAACTTGAGGTACAGCAGAGCTCCACACCCTTAATCTATGGTGTGCAGAAACTCCACCGTTGAAAATACATAAGTGAAAGGTTCAGGCATGGCCGAATGGCCAGCCCTCAAAACGTGATCACAGGATTCAAAATACAATCCAGGATGATAATATGATAGTAAAAAGTTCTATTTATAATAAACTAGCTCCTAGGGTTTACATGAGTAAGTAATTGATGCATAAATCCACTTCCGGGGCCCACTTGGTGTATGTTTGGGCTGAGCTTGATCTATCCACGATCTGAGGCTTCTCTTGGAGTTGAACTCCAAGTTATAACGTGTTTTGGGCGTTCAACTCCAGATCATGACGTTTTTCTGGCGTTTAACTCCAGACAGCAGCATGTACTTGGCGTTCAACGCCAAGTTACGTCGTCAATTTCCGAATAAAGTATGGACTATTATATATTGCTGGAAAGCTCTGGATGTCTACTTTCCAACGTCGTTGAGAGCGCGCCAATTGGAGTTCTCTAGCTCCAGAAAATCTATTTCGAGTGCAGGGAGGTCAGATTCCAACAGCATCAGCAGTCCTTTTGTCAGCCTTTTTCAGAGTTTTGCTCAAGTTCCTCAATTTCAGCCAGAAATTACCTGAAATCACAGAAAAACACACAAACTCATAGTAAAGTCTAGAATTGTGAATTTAACATAAAAACCAATGAAAATATCCCTAAAAGTAGCTTGAACGTACTAAAAACTACCTAAAAACAATGCCAAAAAGCGTATAAATTATCCGCTCATCACAACACCAAACTTAAATTATTGCTTGTCCCCAAGCAACTGAAAATCAATTAGGATAAAAAGAAGAGAATATACTATAAATTCCAGAATATCAATGAATATTAATTATAATTAGATGAGCGGGACTTGTAGCTTTTTGCTTCTGAACAGTTTTGGCATCTCACTTTTTCCTTTGAAGTTTAGAATGATTGGCTTCTCTAGGAACTTAGAATTTCGGATAGTGTTATTGACTTTCCTAGTTAAGCATGTTGATTCTTGAACACAGCTACTTATGAGTCTTGGCCGTGGCCCTAAGCACTTTGTTTTCCAGTATTACCACCGGATACATAAATGCCACAGACACATAACTGGGTGAACCTTTTCAGATTGTGACTCAGCTTTGCTAGAGTCCCCAGTTAGTGGTGTCCAGAGCTCTTAAGCACACTCTTTTTGCTTTGGATCACGACTTTAACCACTCAGTCTCAAGCTTTTCACTTGGACCTTCATGACACAAGCACATGGTTAGGGACAGCTTGATTTAGCCGCTTAGGCCTGGATTTTATTTCCTTGGGCCCTCCTATCCATTGATGCGCTTTTTCTGCTTGCTTTTTCTTTTTCTTTCTATTTTTTTTTTCGCCACTTTTTTTTGCAAGCTTTCTTTTTCACTGCTTTTTCTTGCTTCAAGAATCAATTTCATGATTTTTCAGATCATCAATAACATTTCTCTTTGTTCATCATTCTTTCAAGAGCCAACAATTTTAACATTCATAAACAACAAGATCAAAAATATGCACTGTTCAAGCATTCATTCAGAAAACAAAAAGTATTGTCACCACATCAATATAATTAAATTAAATTCAAGGATAAATTCGAAATTCATGTACTTCTTGTTCTTTTGAATTAAAACATTTTTCATTTAAGAGAGGTGAAGGATTAATGGATTTATTCATAACTTTAAGACATAGTTACTAACTACTAATGATCATGTAATAAAGACACAAGTATAGATAAACATATAACATAAAAAAAATGAAAAGCAGAAGAAAAATTTAAGAACAAGGAATGAGTCCACCTTAGTGAGGGTGGCGCTTTCTTGAAGGACCATTGATGTCCTTGAGCTCTACTATGTCTCTGAATTGTTGTAATTTAGTTTCTCTTAGTTTCCTCTTCAAAGTCCTTTCAGGTTCTGGATCAGCTTCAACAAGAATGCCTTTTTCCTTGTTCCTGCTCATATGAAAGAGAAGAGGAAAAGAAAAGGAAGAGGAATCTTCTATGTCATAGTAAAGAGGATCCTTATTATTAGTAGAAGAAGAAAGGGGATAATGGAAGGAGAGGGATGAATAGTCTGTATAAAGAGTAAGGATAGGGGAGGTGATAAGAGATGAAGAGAAGTGTTAGTAAATAAATAAATAAATAGAAGAAGATGAGAGAGGGATTTTCGAAAATATTTTTGAAAAGGAGTTAGTAATTTCGAAAATTAAAGATGAATTAAAATTAAAATTAAAACTTGAAACAATTAGTTAATTAAAAAGAATTTTTTGAAAAAGAGGGAGGTATTTTCGAAAATTAGAGAGGGAAAGGTAGTTAGGTGGTTTTGAAAAAGATAAGAAACAACCAAAAAGTCAAATTTGAAAAAGATAAGAAAATAAGTTAGATAAGATATTTTGAAATCAAATTTTGAAAAAGATAAAATTTTGAAAAAGATAAGATAAAAAGATAAGATAATTAGATAAGATAAAAAGATATGAAAAGATAAGATTAAAAAGATATTTTTTTGAAAAGATATGATTTTAAAAGATATGGTTTTAAAAAGATATGATAGAAATTAGTTTTGAAAAAGATTTAATTTTTAAAATTAAAATTAATTACTTAACTAACAAGAAACTAAAAGATAAGATTCTAGAATTTAAAGATTGAACTTTTCTTAACAAGAAAGTAACAAACTTCAAATTTTTGAATCAATCACATTTACTTGTTAGCTAATTTTCGAAAATATGATGTAAAAGATAAGAAAAAGATTTTGAAAAATATTTTAAAAAAATTTCGAAAAAAAAAGGAAAAGATTTAATTTTTGAAAATGTTTTGAAAAGATAAGATTTTTAAAATTGAAACTTTGACTTGACTTGTAAGAAACAACTAATTTTTAAAATTTTTTACTAAGTCAACTCAAATTTTCGAAAATTAGGAGATAAAAAAGGAAAAGATAATTTTTTTATTTTTTTGAATTTTTTTTATGATGAGAGAGAAAAACACAAAAATGACCCAAAACATAAAGATTTTGGATCAAAACACAAGATGCATGCAAGAACACTATGAATGTCAAGATGAACACCAAGAACACTTTGAAGATCATGATGAACATCAAAAACATAATTTTGAAAAATTTTTGATGCAAAGAAAACATGCAAGACATCAAACTTAGAAATCTTTAATGCATGGACTCTAACAAACGAAAAATGCATATGAAAAACAACAAACAACACAAAACAAGAAATCATCAAGATCAAACAAGAAGACTTGTCAAGAACAACTTGAAGATCATGAAGAACACTATGAATGCATGGAATTTCGAAAAATGCAAGAAAAATTTTTAAAGCATGCAATTGACACCAAACTTTAAAATTGACTCAAGACTCAAACAGGAACACAAAATATTTTTGATTTTTATGATTTTATTAATTTTTTTGGATTTTTATTATTTTTTTTCGAAAATATTTTTGGAAAAACGAAAAATAAAAGAAAATTTTTTGAAAAAGATTTTTGAAAAGAAAATTACCTAATCTGAGCAACAAGATGAACCGTCAGTTGTCCATACTCGAACAATCCCCGGCAACGGCGCCAAAAACTTGGTGGACGAAATTGTGATCACATCAATGTAGTATTCTTTGTTGTTGTATGGAATCCTTATTATGGCACTTATGTGTGGACACAACTCCGTTCAACTAACCAGCAAGTGTACTGGGTCGTCCAAGTAATACCTTACGTGAGTAAGGGTCGATCCCACAGAGATTGTTGGTATGAAGCAAGCTATGGTCATCTTGTAAATCCCAGTCAGGAGGATAAAATTATGGAATTTAGAAAATCAAATATGATTAATAAAAATAAACAGAAAATAAAATGGATAGAGATACTTATGTAAATCAATAGTGGAAATTTCAGATAGGCGTATGGAGATGTTGTGCTCCTCTTGAATCTCTACTTTCTTATTACATTCATCCTATCCTTCTTACTCCTTTCCATGGCAAGCTGTATGTAGGGCATCACCGTTGTCAATGGCTACATCCCATCCTCTCAGTGAAAACGTTCCTATGCTCTGTCACAGCACGGCTAATCATCTGTCGGTTCTCAATCAGGTTGGAATAGAATCCCTTGATTCTTTTGCGCTTGTCATCACACCCAGCCTTCAGGAGTTTGAAGCTCGTCACAGTCATTCAATCCCAGAATCCTACTCGGAATACCACAGACAAGGTTTAGACTTTCCGGATCCTCATGAATGCCGCCATCTATCTAGCTTATACCACGAAGATTCTGTTGGGGAATCTAAGAGATATGCGCCCGGCCTAAGGTAGAACGGAAGTGGTTGTCAGTCACGCGCGTTCATGAGTGAGAATGATGATGAGTGTCACGGATCATCACATTCATCAAGTTGAAGTGCAACGTATATCTTGGAATAAGAATAAAAGAGAATTGAATAGAAAGTAATAGTAATTGTATTGAAACTTGAGGTACAGCAGAGCTCCACACCCTTAATCTATGGTGTGCAGAAACTCCACCGTTGAAAATACATAAGTGAAAAGTTCAGGCATGGCCGAATGGCCAGCCCCCAAAACGTGATCACAGGATTCAAAATACAATCCAGGATGATAATATGATAGTAAAAAGTTCTATTTATAATAAACTAGCTCCTAGGGTTTACATGAGTAAGTAATTGATGCATAAATCCACTTCCGGGGCCCACTTGGTGTATGTTTGGGCTGAGCTTGATCTATTCACGAGCTGAGGCTTCTCTTGGAGTTGAACTCCAAGTTATAACGTGTTTTGGGCGTTCAACTCCAGATCATGACGTTTTTCTGGCGTTTAACTCCAGACAGCAGCATGTACTTGGCGTTCAACGCCAAGTTACGTCGTCAATTTCCGAATAAAGTATGGACTATTATATATTGCTGGAAAGCTCTGGATGTCTACTTTCCAACGTCGTTGAGAGTGCGCCAATTGGAGTTCTGTAGCTCCAGAAAATCTATTTCGAGTGCAGAGAGGTCAGATTCCAACAGCATCAGCAGTCCTTTTGTCAGCCTTTTTCAGAGTTTTGCTCAAGTCCCTCAATTTCAGCCAGAAATTACCTGAAATCACAGAAAAACACACAAACTCATAGTAAAGTCTAGAAATGTGAATTTAACATAAAAACTAATGAAAACATCCCTAAAAGTAGCTTGAACTTACTAAAAACTACCTAAAAACAATGCCAAAAAGCGTATAAATTATCCGCTCATGAACTTCCCAACCTCTTTTTCGAATCTCATGTCGGATCTCCGGATACTCATTCCTTTTGAGCATGAAAGGGACCTCAGGGATCACCTTCTTCTTGGCCACAACTTTATAGAAGTGGTCTTGATAGACCTTTGAGATGAATCTTTCCATCTCCCATGACTCGGAGGTGGAAGCTTTTGCCTTCCCTTTCCTCTTTTTAGAGGTTTCTCCGGCCTTAGGTGCCATAAATAGTTATGGAAAAACAAAAAGCAACGCTTTTACCACACCAAACTTAAAAAGTTTGCTCGTCCTCGAGCAAAAGAAGAAAGAAGGGAGGAGATGGAGAGGTGTGAGTGGTTTGGCCAATGGGGGGAAAGAAGTGTTTATGATGTGTGAAAATGAAGGAGGGATGAGGGGTTTATATAGGAGTGGAGAGAGGGGTAGGGTTCGTGTATTAGGGGTTAGGTTTGGGAGGGAAAGGATGTAAATTTGAATGTTGAGGTAGGTGGGGTTTTTGGGGAAGAGTAGGTGGATGTGAGTGGTAAAGAGGTGATGGGGAAGAGAGATGGAGGTGATTGGTGAAGGGTATTTGGGGAAGGGTGTTATTGGAATGTATGAAGAAGAGAGAGAGTGAGTTGAGGTAGGTGGGGATCCTGTGGGGTCTACAGATCCTGAGGTGTCAACGATTTCTTATCCCTGCACCATTCTGGCGTGTAAACACCCTCTGAGAGCTAATCCTGGCGTTAAACGTGAGGTTGCTGCCCATTCCTGGCGTTAAACGCAAGGTTGCTGCCCATTTCTAGCGTTTAAACGCTAGGCTGCTACACATTTCTGGCATTAAACACCAGTTTTTCTTTCCTTTCTTGCATTTAAACGCCAGTCTGGTGCCCATTTCTAGCATTAAACACCCAGAATGGTGCCAGACTGGGCGTTTCACGCCCATTCTGCTACCCTTACTGGCGTTTAAACGCCAATAAGCTCCTCCTCCAAGGTGTGCTGTTTTTAATGCTGTTTTTGAATTTACATTGATTTTTACAGTTATTTTTGTGACTCCACATGATCATCAACATAAAGAAAACATAAAATAACAATGGAAAATGGAAATTTGTTCATACCCTGGGTCGAGCTGTCCGACCCGGGATGTTCTACAGGCAAAGCGACCGACCTCTTCAGGTCAGGACAATCCGACCTCTTTTCAAAGAGCTCGGCCAGGTCACAGAAAAGCCCAAACAAAGGGCCCAAATAGAGGAACACTCCCCAAATCCTAAGACGGCCCAAAGCCTACAGAGAGAAGGGCGGTTCCCTTAAAGATAAAGATGACCTCACTTAAAAGATAAGATAAGATAAGATAACTAACTTATCTTATCCACAGAAGGCCACATCTCACCATTATAAATACACTGGAGCACCCAGGTATAACTTATACTCTGATTCTACTCAATACCTGCTTAATACCCTTGCTAACTTAAGCATCGGAGTCCCTTGCAGGTACCCACCACCCACCGGGGATGAAGGATCAGCACCACCACCATGTCCAAACAAGTCGGACACAACAGCTCCGACCAGTACAGAAGAGTTCATCCGATATCGACCTACAGTTTCAGGTAACCCTCGGAACATTGGCGCCGTTGCCGGGGAACCTGGAAGTCATCCCATTAACATGGCGAATGACCATGACAACGACCACGATTCAGGTTTGGAAGACAGAACGCCGCATAAAAATGCGAACACAATACTCAAAAATACTCCAGAAACCAACCGAGACAAAAATCTATCAAATCCAGGAGTAATAAAAGCACTTCAAAATCGATTGGAGCAACTTGAGAAAGAAGCCCAACATCAACGTGAAAAAAAAGAAGATCTACACCGGGAAATAAGGCGACGCCGAGAATTAGAAGATAAGCTCACAAAACTTGAAGCTGATCTCAAAACTAAAGCCACTCGACCATCCACGGAGGATAATTCTCAGAAAGATCAAGATCCATTTACCAGAGAAATTATGAAAACCAAAATTCCAAAAGATTTCAAGCTCTCGGATATGACTCCATATGACGGTACCTCGAACCCCAACCATCACCTCAGCAACTTCAGAAGTAGAATGTACCTCACCGATGCTTCAGATGCAGTTCGTTGCAAAGCCTTTCCAACAACTCTCACCAAGACAGCCATTAAATGGTTCGACAACCTACCTCCAAAATCCATCTCGAGTTTCGACGACCTAGCCAAGAAGTTCCTGGCCCGATTCTCCATACAAAAGGATAAAACCAAACACGCGCCTAGCCTACTAGGGATCAAGCAAGGAGATCGAGAAAGTCTTCGCAACTACATGGAGAGATTCAACAAAACATGCATGGACATACAAAATTTGCCAACAGAGGCTGCCATCATGGGCCTCATAAATGGCCTGCGAGAAGGACCATTCAGCCAATCTATATCAAAAAGATACCCGACACCCCTAGATGAAGTACAAGAGCGAGCGCAGAAGTACATTAACATGGAGGAAAATTCTCGACTTGGCGAAGCCTCAAGGTCCGGTTCTGCCTACCGAGATAAAGAATCCAAGAAAAAGGAAGATCGCCCCGGAGAGAAAATCAAGAAATATCACAACTACACCCCTCTTAGGGTATCCTTGGTAGACGTTTACAAAGAAGTCTGCCATACGGAAAAAATCCCCCCAGCTCGGCCACTTAAAGGCAAAAGAGGAGGGGGAAATCGGAATGAGTACTATGAATATCACCGACTCCGAGGGCATTCCACCAACGAATGTTTCGACCTGAAAAACGTCATAGAAAAATTAGTTCGAGAAGGAAAGTTAGATCGGTTCTTGGCCAACCGGGACGAAGAACCAAGGAAAAGAAGGAGAGATGAGGACGTCGGACGACCTGAATGATCGTCTCGCACACCAGAAAGGCATGTCCATGTGATACATGGCAGATTTGCTGGGGGAGGAATCTCTAAATCATCCCGCAAGCGACACCTCAAAGAGGTATACCATGTCGAAGGACAGAAGGAGACGCCAGACATCCCGGCAATCACGTTTACTAAAGAAGATGCGTCCGGAATCATCTCGGGACATGACGACCCCATGGTCATCACGATCATATTGGCAAACGCCAACCTTCACCGCACACTAATCGACCAGGGAAGCTCTGCCGATATCTTATTCAAAACTGCCTTCGACAAACTTGGCCTAGAAGAAAAAGAGATAAGAGCATACCCAAATAGTTTGTTCGGACTGGGAGATGTCCCAGTTCAACCACTGGGATACGTATCGCTACATACAACCTTCGAAAAGGGGAACCAATCCAGAACACTCAAGATAGACTACATCGTGGTCGACGTAAGCTCAGCCTACAATGCCTTAATAGGTCGGACAACGTTAAATCAACTCGGTGCAATAGTTTCAACTCCACATCTATGTATGAAATTCCCAACTGCGGAAGGGATAGCTACGATAAAGGCAGATCAAAAGATGGCACGAAAGCCAAAACCTCCGAGGTGAAGGAGGGGAGTTCCACACAATCGAGCTCGGTGGAGTTCAGAGGCGAGAAGAACTCCGACCACAACCCGAAGGAGAAGTAGAAAGAATCCAGATCGGAGGTACCTCAGATAAAACAACTAATATTGGCACGATCCTAAAAGGAGACATAAAGGAATCACTAATACGGTTCCTACGAGATAATATTGATCTCCTCGCATGGAAAGCCGCCGACATGCCAGGTATTGATCCCGAACTAATGAGCCACAAATTGGCAGTCTATCCGGGATCCCGGCCGGTACAACAAAGACGGAGAAAACTTGGACCAAAACGAGCTCAGGCTGTAGAAGAACAAGTACAAGCACTACTTGAGGCCGGGTTCATAAGGGAAGTCAAATATCCACTATGGTTAGCAAACGTCGTCTTGGTAAAAAAGTCAAATGGGAAGTGGCGAATGTGCACCGACTACACCGACCTCAACAAAGCCTGCCCGAAAGACCCCTATCCACTCCCAAGCATCGACGCTCTAGTAGATGCTTCATCGGGATACAAGTATCTCTCATTCATGGACGCATACTCAGGGTACAACCAGATACCAATGTATCCGCTAGATCAAGAAAAAACCTCATTTCTTACACCTAAGACAAATTATTGCTACATTGTGATGCCTTTTGGCCTGAAAAACGCAGGAGCCACTTATCAAAGGCTAATAAATAAAGTCTTCTCAGACCACATCGAAAAAATCATGGAGGTCTACGTGGATGATATGTTGATAAAGACACAAAGCGAAGAGACATTGCTAACCGATTTGATTCAAGTATTCGATACCATAAGGAAGCACGGCATGCGGCTCAACCCGGCTAAATACACCTTCGCAGTAGAAGCGGGTAAATTTTTAGGATTTATGCTCACACAAAGAGGAATCGAGGCAAATCCAGATAAATGCCAGGCCATACTCAACATGAAGAGCCCAACCTGCGTCAAAGAGGTACAACAGCTTAATGGAAGGTTGGCAGCCTTGTCCAGATTCCTAGCAGGATCAGTGATAAGATCCCTCCCTTTCTACGCTACCTTAAAGAAGGGAAAGAACTTCAAATGGATAGCGGAATGTGAATAAGCCTTCAAGGACTTCAAAAGATTTTTAGGGCAACCACCTATCCTATCTCGACCACAAAAGGGAGAATCACTCATACTATACCTCGCAGTAGGAAGTCGGGCAATAGCCTCAGCGCTGATTCGAGAAGACGAAAGAGGACAGCAACCCGTCTACTGATGTGTGGAAAACGATCCAACACAAAACTCACCGGCAAGTGTACCGGGTCGCATCAAGTAATAATAACTCACATGAGTGAGGTCGATCCCACAGGGATTGAAGGATTGAGCAATTTTAGTTTAGTGGGTGATTTAGTCAAGCGAATCAAGTTTTGGTTGAGTGATTTGTGTTTAACAGGAAGTAAATGACAGTAAATGTAAAGGGGAAGGGAGAAGTGCAGTAAATTAAAGAACAGAATTGTAAATCTGCAGAATCTTAAAGTGCAAGAAAGTAAATGACTGAAACTTAAAGTGCAAGAAACTTAAATTGCAGTAACTTAAATGGCGAGAAAGATAAATGGCTTGAATATAAAAGGGAATTGAGGACTGGGATTGCAGAATCTAAACAAAGAAGAAGTAAATTGCAACAATTAAGAGAGCAAAAATTGAATCAAGAACAATAAGCATTCAAACAGAAAGAAAATAAAGTGCAGCAAAGGTTCACAGAAGAACCAAAAGTAAAATTGGGTCTCAGGTCTCAAGAGACTAGGTAGCAGAGCCTAGATCTCTATTTGCCTTCCTAGATCCAAGTTTGCAAAGCAATTGACAAGAATTAGAAGAGAAAGCAGTAGAAGAACAGAATTTAGATTCAATTATGCAGAAAACAATTTGAAAAGAGTTTGAATGGGAATTGAGACAGAATTTCCTCAATTTCACACACCCAAATCTCAAAAACAGAAGAGTAGAATTGCCCAAGTGAGAATGAGGAAGGAGATCAGTCAATTCTCCCTTGATCCTCTTAGTGCTCGGACAAGTCTCTCAAGAAAGCTCAAAGGAAGTGCAAAATGCAAAGTAAGAATTGAAAGTGTTCCGAGGGTTACCTGAAACGTGCAGCTCGGTCGTCTTAGAGAGGCCCGAGGTGGGGGGATTGATGACCCGAGCTTGATACGCAGAGTGGTTGGTGGTTGTACCTGCAATGACACTCCGATGCTTAAGTTAGCATGGGTCCAAGCAGATATTGAGTAGAATTAGAGTGTGAGTTATACCTGGGTGCTCCAGTGTATTTATAATAGTTGGCCGTGATCTTCCCTGGATAAGATATTCTTATCTTATCTTATCTTTTGGGAGTTTTATCTCTATCTTTGTGGAACCGCCTTTCCCAGGCCTTTTCGGCCTTTAGGTTTTGGGCTGCAATCCTTTTGATGGGCCTTCTTAGCTTTTATTGTCCGAGGTCCGACCTCAGGTGTGGGCTTTGGGACGGGGTCGGACCTTTCATGGATTTTGCCGAGTTGGAGGAGCTCGGTCAGGGTATGAACAGTGCCCCTGCCCGAGTTCGTCCTTTTTGGGAGGTCGAGCTCGGGCATAGTAGTTTTTTCAAAATTTCAAAAAATGGCCGTTCCTGTATTTATTGCATTTTACCGTTTCTCCTCGATTTCCGTTCAGGTTTTGTGAAGGCATTATTTATTTGCCCCTTTCCTCCTTTTCTTCGTTTATTCTGTTCCCTTCCTATTTTCTGAGTTTTCGCCATCTCCCTTTTTTTTGAGCACCGCTTCCTTTTTCTTCGTTCTTCTTCCCCGAATCCTTCCTCGTGTCTTTCCGGGGTTTTCTCTGCGCCGTCGTTCCGTTCTCCTTGCTTCGGAGCTCGTCGTCCTCGTTTCTTTCTTCCAGGTTTGTTCCCATCTCTTTTCTTGTGCACATATGCTTCTGTTTCTTTTGTGTGGCTCTTTGTTTGTTTCTTTTTCTCTATGCCTGGGTTGCCCCGAAAAGAGGCGCCGCCATTGCTTTGTTCGTTTGTACATGGGGGGGACTCTTTTTTGTTCTCTGGTATCTTGCTCCGGGTTGCTGTATTTTCTTCTAAAAGATCTTTGTTTTCTTGTTTTGCTGAATGGGTTTTCGCTGTCTGCTTTTATGTGATTTTTGCTTTGCTGTTGTATTTTTCTTTGTAGGCAAGATTTTTATGTCTCGAAAGGTTCTTCAAGCGATGTCGACCAAGATTCCGAGTGGTCTTGGTTGGGTAGATCCTGTTCCTCTAAGAGTCCCTTCTGTGGTAGATTCTGAGTATTTAGCTAGGTTTCGTAGGCAATGTAGCATATGTGAAGATAGAGAGTCTGAGAGAGATTATGAACTAGTGGCCCCTGATTCCGAGGAGAGAGTTTGCTTCCCGCCTTTAGATAGTTCCGAGAAGCTCTTCTTTTACGCTTATGATTGTTTTTTCTCTAAGCTGAGTGTCCGACTTCCTTTTACCGACCTGGAGTCCGAGGTGTTATGGTCTTGTAACCTTGCCCCTACGCAGCTCCATCCAAATTCTTGGGCATTTTTAAAGCTGTTTCAACTTTTGTGTCAGTTTTTGGGCGTTGCTCCCTCTATTTCTCTTTTTTCCTACTTGTTTGTGTTGACGAAGCCGGGGTCGGGTGGAGGGAAGGTATCTTGGGTCTCCTTTAGGGCTAACCAGGGAAGAAAGTTTTGTACCCTGTATGATGAGTCCTTTCACGATTTTAAGAACTTTTATTTCAAGGTCCGGGCTACTGGAGACGTCCGACCTTTCTTTCTGGATGAGAGTGGGGAGCCTTCTTTTCCTCTTTGTTGGCAGGAGAATGTAGTGTCTGTTAAGTATACCTTTGAGAGTCTAGATGAGGTGGAGCAGGCTTTTGTGGGTGTGGTGAGCAGTTTATGGGGTCGGGCACCTCACTTGGACACGAAGAAAATGTTGGGGTATCCAAGCCTTCTCCGTTCCGAGTTAGGTAGTTCCCGACCTCTTCCGAGATTCATCTTTTTTAGTACTTTGGTTTTGCTTGTTTTTGGTGGAATTTCTGTTGTGGTAATCCCTTTCTTTTATTTCTTGCAGAGATGTCTTCTCAGGCGGATTCCATGAAGTTCCTTCGTCGGACGAAGAAGTCTGTGGCTGCTCGGAATATCGAGGCCGGGGAGGCTTCTGCCCGATCTTCTCCACAGAAGACTACTGTGGGTGTTCAGACTCGGTCAAAGACTATTCCGACTCCCCAGTTCCAAGCTATAAGTCAGGATCCCCCGACCTCTGGGCCTGCTACTTCTTCTCCTCCTCCGTTTTCGGGTCCTCCTCCCAAGAAGCAGAAGACCTCTCAGGAGCTTGCCGGTTTCAACGATAAGGACTTTGATGCTCTTGGTTGGATTGAACAGCATATTCTCCCTCAGACCTTTATTTCTACTGATGATGTGTCTATGGAGCATCATTTTCAGTATATGGCGCGGAGCTGCGTCCGGATGGCTAGTCTTCATGCCGCTATTGCCCGGGAGTTCAGGAAATCCCCCCTTGGGGCGACCAGTTCCCGACTTGAGAAGGCTCAGTCCGAGCTTGATAAGATTAGTCAACTGAAGGCTGCTAGGATTACTGAGCTGGAGGCCTCTTTGGAGAAAGAGAAAACTAAAGCTACCGCGGCTGTGGCGGCAGCGAAGACATCTGAGGAGATGGCGAAGGCGGCTACAGAGAATTATACTCGGCTATATGCCGAGCTTGTGGAGACAAAGGAGAAGTTGCAATCCGCGCAGGACGAGTTTTACGAGTTGGAAGGTCATGTGGCCAAGGGTATGGATGCTATGTTTGAAAATTTGAAGGCTCAGGTCCGGGTTCTTGCTCCTGACCTGGATCTGAGCTTATTCAGTACGGATAACATTGTTGTGGAGGGAAAGATTGTTCCTGCTCCTACCGAGGATGAGGTTCCGATGTCCGACCCCAAAGTTCCGGTTGAGAACCCGACTTCACCTTTGGTCGGGGATGGATCTGGTGTGGAGGTTTCAAACCGGGATGACGTTGCCGTCGATGCAGTCCCGATCTCTATGTTTCCTCCGCAGCCTGCTGTTGATGTGGAGTCCGGAAAGGACCTTGATCCTCTGTAATCTTTTTGGTGTTTTGCCCGGCCTGTGGGCTTTTTTTGTTTTTGGATGGTTTCTGTGAACGCTTTGGACACCTTTTATTTAGCTACTTGTAGTAACTTTATTATGCGGTGTTTTTGTTCGCGTTTTGACTTTTTGTTTCCGCTTTTGTGCTTTTTAGTTGTTTTCGGATAACAACTTTTTAGCTAGCATTTCGAAACTTCCTTTGCTTTCGTTCTTTTGCTTGTACCTTTTAGTTGTTTTTTGTAAAGCAACTTTTTTTTTTTAGTAAGCGTTTTCGGAACTTCCTTTGATTTCGTTCTTTCGCTTGTACTTTTTAGTTGTTTTTTGTAAAGCAACTTTTTAGTAAGCGTTTTTCGAAATCTTGGTTCTCGCCGTTTTAAGGCTTCTTTCTTGGATCCGAGCTTTTTCTCGGTCCTCGGGCGCTTGAGTACCTCCTTTTGGTTGGGTCCGACTTTGTCGTTGGTCGGCCTTTTTAAGTTATTTTTGTAATCTCTTTTTATTTGGCTTTTTGAGCCATTTCAGAGTTACTTTATAACTTTCCCTTTGTGGGGTCCGACCTTGTTGTTGGTCGGCCTTTTAAGTTATTTTTGTAATCTCTTTTTATTTGGCTTTTTGAGCCATTTCAGAGTTACTTTATAACTTCTCACATTAATTTGAACTTCGTCGCTTTATCTTTGCCGACCTTGTGTGGTCTCTTGGCAAATGATTTTTTGCGTTTTGCCGAGCATAAATTAATGCGCCTTGGTGGGGTACTTTCTAGGATTTGTTTCATCTTGAGGAAGAAGAAAAGAAAATAGAGATTTGATTAGTATTAAAAAAGAAAGAATATTTACAGAGTGTTTACCCTTTGACTAGGTCGGGTGTCTTACTTAACCGGGTGTCTCATTAAAAAACCCTTGTAGGGAAAAAGAGTACACCTCGGGTTAAGTTTTTCTAGCTGTAGTACCGCTTTAGATTACAGGCGTGCCAGGCCCTGGGCAGCTCATTGCCTTCTAGGTCGGATATTTTGTAGTAGCCTGTCCCTAAGACTTCTGTTACCTTGTAGGGTCCTTTCCAATTTGCAGCTAGCTTTCCTTCTCCCGACTTTTGTGTTCCGATGTCATTTCGGATTAGAATCAGGTCGTGAATGGAGAAGCTTCGCTTTATTACTTTCTGATTGTATCTGAGGGCCGTTCGCCGTTTTAAGGCTTCTTCTCGGATTCGGGCTCTTTCTCGGACCTCGGGGAGGAGGTCGAGTTCTTCCCTTTGTGCCTGTGGGTTGCTTCCTTCGTTGTAGAAGATGACTCTGGGTGACCCTTCCTCTATTTCGATAGGAATCATTGCCTCCATCCCGTAAGCTAGTCGGAATGGCGATTCTCCCGTTGTAGAGTGTGGGGTTGTCCGATATGCCCATAGCACCTGGGGGAGCTCTTCGGCCCATGCCCCTTTGGCCTCTTGGAGTCTTCGTTTTAACCCGGCCAAGATGATTTTATTTGCAGCCTCTGCTTGTCCATTGGCTTGTGGGTGCTCGACTGATGTGAATTGCTGTTTGATTTTTAGTTCGGCCACCAAGTTCTGAAAACTTGCGTCCTTGAACTGTGTTCCATTGTCTGTTGTGATGGAGTAGGGGACTCCGAACCTTGTGACAATGTTTTTGTATAGAAATTTGCGGCTTTTCTGAGCCGTAATGGTGGCTAAGGGCTCAGCTTCGATCCACTTTGTGAAGTAGTCGACCCCTACTATGAGGTATTTGACTTGCCCCGGTCCTTGTGGGAACGGGCCGAGTAGGTCGAGTCCCCACTTTGCGAAGGGCCATGGTGCGGTGATACTGATAAGGTCTTCGGGTGGTGCTTTGTGAAAATTGGCATCTTTTTGGCAGGGGGGCATATTTTCACAAACTCCGTTGCGTCTCTTTGCAAGGTCGGCCAGTAGAACCCGGCTCTGACTACTTTTTTGGATAGTGCCCGAGCTCCGAGGTGGTTTCCACACATGCCTCCGTGGACTTCTTCGAGGACGCTTTTTGTTTCTGAGGTTGGGACGCACCTGAGGAGGGGGTTTGAGAATCCTCTTCTGTATAATACGTCGTGAATTAGTGTATAATTCTGGGCGTCTTTTGTGAGTCTTTTAGCTTCCTTTCTCTCAGCGGGGAGAGTTCCCGACTTCAGGTAGTTGAGTATGGGGGTCATCCATCCTTGCTGTTGGTTGGATATATTTAGTGTTTCTTCCTCTCTTAGCACGGAGGGAGATTGTAAGGTTTCTTGGAGGAGACTTCTGTTGTTGCCTCCGGGCTTGGTGCTGGCGAGCTTTGAGAGGGCGTCTGCTCGGGCGTTTTGTTCCCGAGGTATGTGCTGGATTTGTATTTCTGAAAAGTGGCGTAATTGTGCCTGTGTTTGGTCCAGGTATTTTTTCATAGTTGGGTCTTTGGCCTGGTAGCTTCCATTCACTTGTGACGTGACGATCTGGGAGTCACTGAAGATTGTGATTCTCTGGGCTCCGACCTCTTCGGCTAGCTTTAGACCTGCTAGTAGGGCCTCGTATTCGGCTTGGTTGTTCGAAGCCTGGAACTCGAATTTTAGGGATAGTTCTATCCGCGTTCCTTGGTCGCTTTCAAGTATAACCCCGGCTCCGCTTCCTGTTTTGTTTGAGGATCCGTCGACATACAGGTTCCATGAGAGTGGGGTTCCAGGGGTCTCAGTGTATTCTGCGATGAAGTCGGCTAGATACTGGGATTTTATGGCAGTCCGGGCTTCATAGTGGAGGTCGAACTCGGACAGTTCCACCGCCCATTGTAGTATTCGTCCTGCCAGGTCTGTTTTTTGCAGGATGTGTCTCATGGGTTGGTTTGTCCGGACTTTGATGGTGTGGGCTTGAAAGTAGGGACGGAGCCTCCGAGCTGTGAACACTAGGGCGTAGGCGAATTTTTCTATTTTCTGATAGTTTAATTCGGCCCCTTGTAGTGCCTTGCTTACAAAGTATATGGGGTGTTGTCCTTGGTCATTTTCTCGTATTAATGCTGAAGCGACTGCTCGATGTCCGACCGAGAGGTATAGTACGAGCTCTTCCCCTTTTAAAGGTCGGGTTAGGATTGGTGGCTGCCCGAGGAATTCCTTGAATTCTTGAAAGGCTTTTTCGCACTCCGGGGTCCACGAGAAGGGTTTCCCTTTCTTTAGGAGTGAGTACAGAGGTAGTGATTTTATCGCTGATCCTGCCAAGAATCTTGATAGGGCGGCCAGCCTTCCATTCAGTTGTTGTACTTCTTTGACACACGTCGGGCTCTTCATATTGAGTATCGCCTGGCATTTGTCCGGGTTTGCTTCGATGCCCCTTTGAGTCAGCATGAAGCCTAAGAACTTTCCGGCTTCTGCGGCGAAGGTGCACTTCGTCGGGTTAAGTCTCATGTTGTGCTTTCTGAGGGTGCCGAAGACACTGGTGAGGTCGGTCAGCAAGTTTCTGTCTTCTTGTGTCTTTACCAGCATGTCGTCGACGTACACCTCTAGTTGTAGTCCGATGTGCTCTGAGAACACTTTGTTCATTAGCCTCTGGTAGGTTGCCCCTGCGTTCTTCAGCCCGAAGGGCATTACTACGTAGCAGTAGTTTGCCCTTGGGGTTATGAACGAGGTCTTTTCTTGGTCGGGTCCGTACATCGGGATTTGATTGTATCCCGAGTATGCATCCATGAAGGAGAGGTATCTATAGCCTGAGGCGGCGTCTACTAAGGCGTCGATGTTTGGTAGTGGATATGGGTCTTTGGGGCAGGCTTTGTTGAGGTCCGTGTAATCGACGCACATCCTCCATTTTCCATTGGGCTTTTTTACCAGGACCACGTTTGCGAGCCATAGGGGATATTTTACTTCCCTAATGAACCCTGCATCTAGTAGTGCTTGTACTTGTTCTTCTATTGCTTGCATGCGTTCGGGCCCGAGCTTCCTGCGTCTTTGTTGGACAGGTCGGGATCCCGGGTACACTGATAGCATATGGCACATCAGGTCGGGGCTTATGCCTGGCATGTCGGAGGCTTTCCAGGCGAAGAGGTCGGAATTTTCTTTTAAGAGGGTTATGAGTTCCTCTTTTAGGCCCGCTTCGAGGTTTGCTCCTATGTTTGTGACTTTTTCAGAAGTGTTTCCGATCTGGACTCTTTCGGTTTCTCCCTCTGGTTGTGGCCGAAGATCTTCTCGGGCTTGAACTCGCCCGAGTTCTATTGTGTTGATCTCTTTTCCTTTTAAGCTCAGGCTTTCGTTGTAGCATCGCCGCGCCAGTTTTTGGTCGCCTTTTAGGGTAGCGATTCCTTTTGCGGTAGGGAACTTCATACAGAGGTGTGGGGTTGAGACTATAGCTGCCAGTCTGTTTAAGGTTGGTCGCCCAATGAGGGCATTGTATGCTGAAGTAACGTCGACTATAATGTAGTCGATGCTCAATGTTTTAGATTGCTCGCCCTTTCCGAAGGTAGTGTGTAGCGAGATGTATCCTAAGGGATGGATCGGGGCATCTCCTAGCCCGAATAGGTCGGTGGGATATGCCTTTAGTTCTTTTTCTTCGAGTCCGAGTTTGTCGAAGGCCGTTTTGAACAGGATATCTGCTGAGCTTCCCTGGTCAATCAGGGTTCGATGTAAGTTGGCGTTTGCTAGGATAATGGTGATTACCATTGGATCGTCGTGCCCGGGTATTATCCCTTGAGCATCTTCTCGGGTAAACGAGATAGTAGGTAGTTCGGGCAGGGGACTGTCTTCTCGGACGTGGTAGACTTCTTTGAGGTGTCTTTTTCGCGAGGATCTGGATGTTCCTCCGCCTGCAAAACCTCCATTTATCATGTGAACGTGCCTTTCAGGGGTTCGCGGGATTTGTTCGGCCCGATCTTCGTTATCTCCCCGCCTTCTCTTCCTGGTCTCTTCTCCTTTCTCTGCTATGTATCTGTCGAGTTTCCCTTCTCTGGCTAGCTTTTCTATAACATTTTTTAGGTCGTAGCAGTCGTTAGTAGAATGACCGTAGAGCTTGTGATATTCACAGTATTCGGACCGATCTCTCCCCGCTCTCTTGTGTTTTAGCGGTCGGGGCGGAGGGATCTTCTCGGTGTGGCATACTTCTCTGTAGACGTCTACCAGGGAGACTCGGAGGGGGGTGTAGTTGTGGTATTTCCGTGGCTTGTCCGAGTTGGGTTCTTCTTTCTTCTTCTGTTCCCGATCTCGATCTCGGAGTGGGTAGGTTGATTCCTTCCTAGAAGAGTCTCTCAGTTGAGAGGTTTCTTCCATGTTGATATATTTTTCTGCCCGCTCCTGCACCTCGTATAGGGAGGTCGGGTATCGTTTGGATAGGGACTGGCTAAACGGTCCCTCTCTTAGGCCGTTTGATAGTCCCATGATGGCTGCTTCAGTGGACAAGTGTTGTATGTCCAGGCAGGCTTTGTTGAATCGCTCCATGTATTCTCGGAGAGTTTCTTGGTTACCTTGTTTGATCCCGAGTAGGCTGGAGGCATGTTTTGTCTTGTCCTTTTGAATGGAGAACCTTGTTAGGAATTTTTTGGTTAGGTCTTCGAAGCTAGTGATTGATCTTGGTGGCAGGTTGTCGAACCACTTCATGGCTGACTTGGTGAGAGTGGTGGGGAAGGCTTTGCACCGAATCGCGTCGGAGGCGTCGACTAGGTACATTCTGCTTCTGAAGTTGCTGAGGTGGTGACTTGGATCGGTGGTGCCGTCGTAGAGATCCATATCGGGTGGTTTGAAGTTTCGCTGTACCTTCTCCTTCATGATCTCTTGCGTGAAGGGATCATGATTGCCTTCGGGGGTGGGGCCGCGTTCTGTCCGATCTTTCAGGTTGGCCTCTATTTTGCGCAGTTTTTCTTCTAATTCCCTGCGCTTGCGAGCCTCCCTTCTCAGATCTTGTTCGGTTTCTTTTTGCTTCTTTACGTCCTCTTCGAGTTGTTTTAGTCGGTTTTGTTGTGCCCGGACTGCTTCTAGAATTTCCGAGCTCTTTTCTTTTTCGGGATGTTGTGGATCTTTGTTTGGGATTGATGTCTTTGGGCGATTCTGTTTGTTTCCTCCTGGAGTGCGTGGTGATAGAGGGCTGTCCGGTCGTTCTCCGGTGTCAACTTCATCCTCTTGCTCTGATGCAGCGTGGTCATTGTTAAGAGGGTCGTCCGCCATGGTAAAGGGATGACTTCCAGGTCCCCGGCAACGGCGCCAATGTTCCGAGGGTTACCTGAAACGTGCAGCTCGGTCGTCTTAGAGAGGCCCGAGGTGGGGGGATTGATGACCCGAGCTTGATACGCAGAGTGGTTGGTGGTTGTACCTGCAATGACACTCCGATGCTTAAGTTAGCATGGGTCCAAGCAGATATTGAGTAGAATTAGAGTGTGAGTTATACCTGGGTGCTCCAGTGTATTTATAATAGTTGGCCGTGATCTTCCCTGGATAAGATATTCTTATCTTATCTTATCTTTTGGGAGTTTTATCTCTATCTTTGTGGAACCGCCTTTCCCAGGCCTTTTCGGCCTTTAGGTTTTGGGCTGCAATCCTTTTGAAGGGCCTTCTTAGCTTTTATTGTCCGAGGTCCGACCTCAGGTGTGGGCTTTGGGACGAGGTCGGACCTTTCATGGATTTTGCCGAGTTGGAGGAGCTCGGTCAGGGTATGAACAGAAAGTAAAGGTAAAAAGTTAAAATGGAAAGCAAAAGTCCTAATTACATCAAACTAGCTTCTATTTATACACTTTCTATTCTTGGATTTTAGGATTTGGATGGGCTTTTGGTTTGGTGAAGAAATGAATTAAAATGGGAATTTAATTTGAATTTTCAGCCCATGAAAATCACTCCCAGGAGGCTGCCCTGCCCTTGTGGAGGGCAGGGCAGAAAATTGATGCTTGGTGTGGGAGCTTGGGGCGGCATGGTGCGGCATGGTGCGAGTTTGGTGCGCCCTTGGTGCGCCAGATGCTGCCCTGCCCGCGCCAAGGGCAGGGCAGAAAAGTTGGTGCTGCCAGGGTTGAGGAGTGCGCACGTTGGTGCTGCCAGGGTTGAAGATTGGTGTGCCAGAATTGATTTTGGTGCGCCAGATGCTGCCCTGCCCGCGCCAAGGGCAGGGCAGGAAAGGTTGGTGCTGCCAGATGCGTGCGTGGTGCTGCCAGGGGAGAAAATTGGTGCGCACGTTGGTGCTTCTTGGTGCGCCACACACGATGCTGCCCTGCCCGCGCCAAGGGCAGGGCAAAATCCCTTCCTTCACGGTCCGTGTTCGAAACTGGGCGGACGCATGCGCTACAATTATTTTCTTGGTTTCTTGGCACGGTAGTGAACCTTAGTGCTTAGCTTGCTCATGGTCCCTTGTTCGATCCTTGTGGCATGCATGGTTGATATTTTCTTTTTGAATTTCTTCCTTAGAGAGCCCGATCCTGCCCTCCACAAGGGCAGGGCAATGTTCTCTTCCTCTTGGTTCCAAGGCACCATTTTGTGCTCTGCCCTTGTAGTGGGCAGGGCAGAGTTGCCTTTCTTGGTTGGTTCCTCTATGTTGCCCTCCTAGAGGGCAGTCTGCCCTTGTGGAGGGCAATGTTTGCCTCCCCTTGCAATGCGGCACGCTTTCCTTTTCTTGGCTACACTTCTTAGGCCACGCTTTTCCTTTTCTTTTCTTTTCTTCACCTATATTAAACCAAGACAACACTCAAAGTATCACTAAATTCAAGAGGCTTATAAATCAATTAAAATTCAATTAAAATTAGTTCAAACCTCATGATTTAACATTAATTTCATGGTGGTTGCTTGATTTAAAGAAGTTATGCATTTTCACTCCAAATCACTTACTTAGGATGCAAGAAAGTGCATAAATGCTAACAACACAAGTGAAATTAGCTTGAAAAATGGGTATATGATGACTTGTCATCATCTACTTCATTAGTAAAGCACTACAGAGATCCGAGCTGAACTACCAGAAAATAGAAAAGTTTGCCTACGCTCTGATCCTCACGTCCCGGCGGCTTCGCCCATATTTCCAAGCGCATACCAATAAAGTTCGAACCAACCAACCCATAAAAGGGATATTGCAGAAAACAGATCTAGCGGGAAGAATCCTGCAATGGGCAATCGAGTTGTCCGAATTCGACCTCCAATACGAGGCACGTACGGCAATCAAATCGCAACACTTGGCCGACTTCATCGCGGAATTCACAAACATCCCGGAAATCCCCATAGAATGGAACATATATGTGGACAGATCCTCGAATAAAACAGGAAGCGGTGCGGGTGTGATAATTGAAAGCAATCAAGGAACTCAACTTGAGATCTCCCTTAAATTCGGATTTCCGGCCTCAAACAACCAGGTAGAATACGAAGCACTACTAGCTGGTCTGAAGCTAGCTAGGGAGGTTGGAGCTCAGAAACTCAACATCTACAGTGACTCACAAGTCATCACCTCACAAATAACAGGAAGCTACCAAGCCAAAGATCCAACCATGAAAAAATATTTGGATAAAACCAAAGAACAGCTCGGATAACTCGGGGAATATAGGATCCACCACATACCTCGTGAGCAAAATGCCCGAGCTGATGCCCTTTCAAAATTAGCCAGCACCAAACCAGGAAGCAACAACAGAAGCCTCATCCAGGAGGTATTACAAAACCCGTCAATAGTGGAAGAAGAAAGAATCCCAGCCATAATAGGTCGGGATCAAGGATGGATGACCCCCATAATAAACTACCTCAAAATAGAAGAACTCCCTACGGATGAAAATGAGGCAAAGAGGCTGAAAAGGGAGGCACAGTACTACACCATCATAAACAACACACTGTACAAAAGAGGGATATCAACACCTTTACTAAAATGCGTACCGACTTCTAGCACAAAGGAAATCTTGGAGGAAGTACACAGCGGCATTTGTGGTAATCATCTCGAAGCGCAAGCTCTCACCAAAAAGATACTCCGTGCGGGATTCTATTGGCCAACTCTACAAAAGGAAGCTACAGAATTTGTGAGGACATGCCCACCATGCCAGAAGCATGCCAACTTTCATATTGCCCCACCAGAAAAACTCATCAGCGTGACCTCACCCTGGCCATTTGCGAAATAGGGACTCGACCTTCTCGGACCCTTCCCACAGGGATCGGGACAAGTAAAATTCCTCATAGTAGGAGTAGACTATTTCACAAAATGGATCGAGGCAGAACCCCTAGCCAATGCCACCGCTCAAAGAAGTCGAAAATTCCTATATAGGAACATTATTACGAGGTTCGGAATACCATACTCCATCACCACGGACAACGGTACCCAATTTACAGATGCAGGTTTCAGAAAACTAGTGGCCGACTTGAACATAAAACACCAGTTCACCTCCGTTGAACATCCCAAGCAAATGGACAAGCCGAAGCGGCCAACAAAGTCATATTGGCCGGACTAAAGCGGAGGCTACAAGAAGCAAAGGGAGCTTGGGCCGAGGAACCTCCACAAGTCCTATGGGCGTATCGAACAACCCCCCATTCTACTACAAACGAATCACCATTCTGACTAGCATACGGAGCGGAGGCAATGATTCCAATAGAAATTGAGGAAGAAAATCTCCGAGTAGTCCACTACAATGAACAAGTAAACTCCCAACTTCAGAGAGAAGAACTCGACTTGTTACCCGAAATCCAAGAAAGAGCTCGGATCAGAGAAGAAGCTCTAAAACACCGAATGGCTTCCAAATATAATCAAAAGGTAGTACCGAGAAGTTTTGCAGAAAATGATCTCATCCTAATTCGGAATGACATTGGAACAACTCGACCCAGAGAAGGGAAGCTGGCAGCAAACTGGAAAGGACCCTATCGAGTCATAGAAGTACTTGGGAAGGGCTACCACAGACTTTCTGAGCTTGATGGACGAGAGCTTCCCTGATCATGGCACGCCTGCAACCTACGAAGGTACTACAGTTAGAAAAGGTAAAAGGTCTCACTAAATGGATGCACTCTTTTTCCTGAAAAGGTTTTTTAATGAGGCACTAGGTCGAGACCTAGACCAGAAAAATCCCACATGTATATATTCGCATTTTCCTTTAAATAAAATATATTTTAGATATTCTACAAGAATCCAGGACGCATTAATCTGAAGTATTCATCGTCCGATTATAAAGCAACAGGTCGGCAGAAAGTGAAAAACAAATTCACTGCCTGACCACCATAAAGATCGTCCGATAAAGGTGAAAACGCGATTCACCCAAAGGACGATCTAAAGATGTCAACCATTTTCTACAAATCGGCAAAGATGAACACAGAATAATGTAAGAAGTTATCGAAAGCAATCCAAAAAAAGAACCTGACGAGGTCTTACGGATAGCTAATATACTAACTTAAAAGACTGGCCGACGTTCAGAAGTCGGACCAAGTCAACCCAAGTTATAAGTAAACCCTGGAAAGAGGTCTGGCCAACCCTATT
The DNA here is from genome assembly GCF_003086295.3 of Arachis hypogaea. Lineage (NCBI taxonomy): Eukaryota > Viridiplantae > Streptophyta > Magnoliopsida > Fabales > Fabaceae > Arachis > Arachis hypogaea. Next base: position 39,049,446 of record NC_092045.1, on the reverse strand, counting down.
AAAGAGGATTACTTTAACTTAGAAGGGCCCGACATAATAAAGTCAGCCCAAAACGAAAAGTTATACAAGTAGTCCCTGAAAGAGATCTGACAAAAGATCCAAGAAAGAGGACTATGAAAAATAACTTAAAGGAGACCGATATAACCAAGTCGGACTCCTACCATTAAAAAGTTATCAAAGTAATCCCTGGAAGAGACCTGATAAAGGTCCAAAAAAGAGAATTACAGAAATAACTTAAAATGAGACCGATATAACCAAGTTGGACTCCTACCATTAAAAAAGTTATACAAGTAGTCCCTGAAAGAGATCTGACAAAAGATCCAAGAAAGAGGACTACGAAAAATAACTTAAAAGGAGACCGATATAACCAAGTCGGACTCCTACCATTAAAAAGTTATCAAAGTAATCCCTGGAAGAGACCTGACAAAGGTCCGAAAAAGAGGATTACAGAAATAACTTAAAAGGAGACTGACATAACCAAGTCGGACTCCTGCTACTGAAAAGTTATACAAGTCCAAAAATACCTACAAAAACAAGAAAACAAGCCGGATCCACTCAAATACAAAGGATCCAAACAATAAAGCATGGGACAATCCAAAAGGTCAAAACTGCAAGATCCAACATTCTCAGAAAACAGAAGAAAAAACCTTGATATGATCTACAAAAGTTTTAAAGCCTCGAAGGCCATTAAAAAGGGATAACGAGCTACTTTTTGTTTTTTTAAATAAGGTTGCCAGACAAAACAACCAGAAAAATGTCAACAAAGAAATAAAAAGTTTTAAGAGCCCACAAGCCGGGCTGACTAAACATAAGAACCCAGAAAAAGATCAGCAAGCATCAGGAGCATCTTTGGCAGTATCAGGACAGGGAGAAGGAGGACGAGTCTGAATAGGCACGGCATCTATAGTTCCATCCTCCCGGTTCAAAACTTGGCAATCTGAATCAGGTACAACCGGAGGAGTAGAGGTAGTCGACACTTTGGCAGAGGACACAGGAGAAGGATCAGCATCATCATCATCCTCGTCATCAGGGACAATCTTGCCATCTCTGACAACATTGTCTAAACTGAAAAGGGTGAGATTGGCCTCGGGAGCAATGACACGAACTTGCTCCTTCAAGTTCTCGTAAGCAGCAGTCACGCTGCCGACAAGATGACCTTGGAGCTCAGAATAATCCTCCCGAGCACTGTCCAACTCCCCCCTCAGACACGTCACCTCCCGATAAGTTGTAACATAACTATCTTTATGCATCAGGGCTGTGTCCTCGGCTAACCTCAAAGAAGCTGCCAATGAAAGGGAACTCGCCTTCTCATTCTCTAGATCCTTCTCTAACTTGGTCACCTTTAATTTGAGCTCCTCCTTTAGCCCCTTCATCCGGTCAAACTCTTGCTTTGCCTCCTCCATAAATGCCTTGGTGGCATGAAGAGGGAGACTTTGAGCAATCCGGTGTATAGCGGCCGCCATAAACGCCATTTGAACGTGATTCCGGGCCATAAATTCCAAATGATGGAGGATGGACACATCGTCCATCGAAAGGGTACCATAGGGCCCGATTTGTTGATCTATGAACTCGATGGCATTGAAGTCAGGGGCATTAAGGTCGAAGGGCTCAACCGTCTTTTGCTTTTTACTTGGAGGGGCAGCAGATGGAATGGCAGAAGCAGGATAAGGATCCACCAAGCGAACCCGAGGTGTCGGAATCGCTTTCTTTACTATGGGGGAACTCGGCACCGATGGCTTGTCGCGCACTTGGGAGGACCCCTCCCCAGCCGCCTTGGCAGCAAAATTCCTGGCAGCAGTCGCCTTCTGCGCCCTCTTAAAAGCTTTCATGGATTCGATATTCTTCATTGCCTCTGCAAATAAAACAAAAATCAAGCCACAAATCGAACAAGCCGGAAATATAGCTACAAGTAATCATAAACAGATAGCAACGAAAACACAAGATACCCAGTTCAGTTTGAAGAAGAGAATGATTGGTTAGAAATTTCTTTGTATCAAGATGGGGAGGCTGACCCCAGCGCTCTTCCAAAATAGTCACAAAGGCCCGCTCAGCCTCATCTAGCATGTCCCAAGAATACCTGGAGACCCTCACATCTTTTTGCCATTCCAGGGGAAAGGCAGGCTCATCATTTTCGTCCAGAAAAAAGGGCCGAGCTCCTTCAACAGCTCGGACCTTGAAAAAATAGTTTTTAAAATCACGAAATGACTCGTCAAACATGGAAAAGACCTTCTTTCCCTGGGTGGAGCGAAAGGAGACCCAAGTGCTTTCTTTTTTACCACTCCGGGTTTAGTCAAAACAAACAGATAGAAAACGAGAGATTGGGAAGCAGGGATACCAAAACCATTGCACAGCAATTGAAAAATCTTTATAAAACCCCAGGAATTAGGGTGAAGTTGAGAGGGGGCAATATTACAAGACCATAACAGGTCGGTTTCAAATTGAGTAAAAGGAAGGGTAATACCCAGCGGACCAAAGAAAAAGTCATAGACATAAAAGAAAGGGCGACCATCAACAACCCGAGTTGAAAAACAGACTCTCTCGTCAGAAGAAGGAGGGACAAGTTCATAGTTCTTCTCATCACCAGAATTGCTACAGACACTATGAAACTGTCTAAGCTGAGCACACAACTCAGAATCAGCCAGTGAGACACACAGGAGAACCATGGAGTCCACCCAATCGGCCATACCCGCAGGAACCTGGGAAGGCATCTCTACAACATTATTTCGGGAAGACATGAGGCCAACTAAATCCTACAAAAAGAAAAAGAAGAGTGGATTACGTAAAAACATCCCAGACATGGGTCAAAACATCTCAAACGGACGAATTAACCAAAAAAGGGAAAAACCCCAAGACTCAAGAGAAGAAGTCTTGGAGCATCCCTTGGAGGCAGTAAACAAGAAGGGTCCTCAAAATCGTTTCTACAATCTACATCTCGGCACTCATCAGAATAAAGTCCAGAAAAGAAAGCAAAAGAAGAGAAAAACGCAAAAAATCCACCCTTCTACAGTTTCTCAGGAAAAGCAATGCTCCTACAGTTTACCAACACTACTGCTACAGTTTATCAGAACACCAAAAAGGCCAATGGAAAAAAGGCAAAGGTACAAACTTTTCAAAATCAAGCAAAAATCATCAAGCCAAGGCACAAACAGAAACGGCGGCAACATGCAACAGAAAAAGATCCAAGCAGCGAAAGGTATACACCAAAAACAAAGAAAATTCTGGAGCATGCAACAAAGTCAAGCACGATAAAAACAGAAAAATCCAAACTTTCTCCAAAAAGAAAATCAAAAGGAAAACTTCATTGCAAAAGCCAAAAACAAAATGCAAAATGAGACTAACCTGGAAGCGAAAGAAGCTTCGAGGAAGAGTGGAAGCGCAGGGATAAAGGCTGCCCAGAAGAACGCCAAGCGACGCCACAAACACGAGAAAAGTAGAAGAAGCAAGCGAAAGACAGAGAGCAGATGAGAGAAACAGAAAAGCGAGAAAGTAAAGGGAGGAGTTACGGAGAAGAACTGAAGAAGAGAACCGTTTTTTTTTTATTAAAAGATTTAAAATAAAGAGCCAAAAGGAAACGGGGCAATTAATGCTAAAATTAAGGAAAGCATTAAACCCTCGCACGTTCCCAAAAATGTCGATATAAAAGCGCGCGCCTTTAGAGGAAACGTTCTACATTCAAAAGCTGCTGCAAAGGAATCGACAAAATGCTTGAGTTCGGCTTCACCAAAGAAGGACCGACGTCAAGGACTCGACCTCAAAAAGAGAAGACCGAGCTCAAACAGGGGCACTGTTCATACCCTGGGTCGAGCTGTCCGACCCGGGATGTTCTGCAGGCAAAGCGACCGACCTCTTCAGGTCAGGACAACCTGACCTCTTTTCAAAGAGCTCGGCCAGGTCACAGAAAAGCCCAAACAAAGGGCCCAAATAGAGGAACACTCCCCAAATCCTAAGACGGCCCAAAGCCTACAGAGAGAAGGGCGGTTCCCTTAAAGATAAAGATGACCTCACTTAAAAGATAAGATAAGATAAGATAACTAACTTATCTTATCCACAGAAGGCCACATCTCACCATTATAAATACACTGGAGCACCCAGGTATAACTCATACTCTGATTCTACTCAATACCTGCTTAATACCCTTGCTAACTTAAGCATCGGAGTCCCTTGCAAGTACCCCCAACCCACCAGGGACGAAGGATCAGCACCACCACCAAGTCCAAACAAGTCGGACACAACAGCTCCGACCAGTACAGAAGAGCTCATCCGAGATCGACCTACAGTTTCAGGTAACCCTCGGAACAAAATTTAACATAGATAAATAAAAATTGGGTTGCCTCCCAATAAGCGCTTCTTTAATGTCAATAGCTTGACAGTGAGCTCTCGTGGAGCTTCATAGATATTCAGAGCATGGTTGAGGCCTCCCAACACCAAACATAGAGTTTGAATGTGGAGGCTTTGGTTGACTCTGTATTGAGAGAAGCTTTTCATGCTTCCTCTCCATGGTTGTAGAGGGAGATCCTTGAGCCTTAAACACAAGGTAGTCTTCATTCAATTGAAGGACTAACTCTCCTATGTCCACATCAATTACAGCTCTTGCTGTGGCTTGGAAGGGTCTTCCAAGGATGATGGATTCATCCTCCTCCTTCCCAGTATCTAGGATTATGAAGTCAGCAGGGATGTAAAGGCCTTTAACCTTCACTAAGACATCCTCTACAAGTCCATAAGCTTGTTTCATGGATTCATCTGCCATCTCTAGTGAGATTCTTGCAGCTTGCACCTCAAAAATCCCTAGTTTTTCCATTACAGAGAGTGGCATGAGGTTTATACCTGACCCCAAGTCACACAGAGCTTTCTCAAAGGTCATGGTGCCTATGGTGTATGGTATTAAGAACTTTCCGGGATCCGGTTTCTTCTGAGGTAATTTTTGCCTAACCAAGGTATTCAATTCATTGATGAGCAAGGGAGGTTCATCCTCCCAAGTCTCATTACCAAATAACTTGGCATTTAGCTTCATGATTTCTCCTAGATATTTAGCAACTTGTTCTTCAGTAATATCTTCATCCTCTTCAGAGGAAGAATACTCATCAGAGCTCATGACATTACAAGAAAATGGAACATTTGTAACAAAAAATTTGTATCAAATTTAAAATTGTTACAAAAAACTATTTTTTTGTATTAGTATTTGCTGATTGTTACAAAAAAAACTATGTTTTGTAACAACATTACAAGTTGTTACAAAACATCCAGATATTTTGTAACAATCCATTTTATTTTGTTACAAATGATGGTAGGTTTTGTAATGCGCTGGTGTGTTGTTACAAAATATTGTAATATTTTGTAACAAAAAGTAAAGTAGTTGCAAAAATTCGTAGTATTTTGTAACAAAATAGTTTTTTGTTTCAATAAATCCAAATGTTTTGTAACAAAAAATTAATTTGTCACCAAATTTAACATTGTTTGTAATAAGTTTTTTTTTGTGTCACAAAATATATGTATAATTTATAATTTTTTTTCAAAATGTTAAAAACTTTAAGAATTAAAAAAAATTGTCTATATATTTTTTTAAAATAATTTTATTTTATTTCAGAAATTAAAAAACTGTTTATATAATTCTTTTAAAATTTATTTTATATATTATTTTTTACATATTCATTAATTTTTAAATGATGTAAATATTAATTTATATGCCTTTAAAAAATTAGTATATAATTTTTAATAATCAAAATTTTATGATGACTTAAAACTAATTTGTGAAATTTAAAATTTTGTTATTAATGTATAATATAAATAACAATAATTAAAAATATTCCAAAAAATTTAAAAAACTAAAATCAGATGTAAAAACCCAAGGGCTAGTAGCTAGTGAATGTAAAACGGTAAAAAACCCTAAGTTTCCCCCATTCCCCACCTCACTCGAATCCTCACACTCAGTCACTCTCAACCCATCGCGCCGTCTACAAGCCCTTTCTGCGAGGGAAAATGGAGCTGCTGCCAAAGGAAGAGTCACAGACATAGTAAAATGAATGGAATCTCTATGGTCTCATTATTAGCCTCAGATTCCTTTGGTTCCTCAATGGGGAACTCCTTTTTGTCCAGAGGACGTCCCATGAGGTATTCTTCACTGGGATTCACGTCTTCCTCCTCCTCTGTGCATTCGGCCACTTTGGTTATGTTGATGGCCTTGCACTCTCTTTTTGGGTTCTCTTCTGTATTGCTTGGGAGAGTACTAGGAAGAGTTTCTGTAACTCTTTTACTCAGCTGACCCACTTGTGCCTCCAGATTTCTGATAGAGGACCGTGCCTCATTCATGAAACTAAGAGTGGTCTTGGATAGCTCAGAGACTATGGTTGCTAAGCTAGAGAGACTCTGCTCAGAATTCTCTGTCTGTTGCTGAGAAGATAATGGAAAAGGCTTGCTATTGCTAAACATATTTCTCCCACCATTATTATTATTGAAGCCTTGTTGAGGCTTCTGTTGGTCCTTCCATGAGAGATTCGGATGATTTCTCCATGAAGGATTGTAGGTATTTCCATAGGGTTCTCCCATGTAATTCACCTCTTCCATTGCAGGGTTCTCAGGATCATAAGCTTCTTCTTTATAAGACGTTTCTTTTTCATCTTTTGAGGTGGAAAGAATTTAGCCAAGAAGGCATTGACCAGCTTTTTCCAAGTGTTCAAGCTGTCTCTAGGTTGTGAGTTCAACCATATACTAGCTTTGTCTCTTATAACAAAAGGGAAAAGCATAAGTCTGTAGACCTCGGGATCAACTCCATTGGTCTTAACAGTGTCACAGATTTACAAAAATTCAGCCAAGAACTGATGAGGATCTTCCAATGAAAGTCCATGAAACTTGCAATTCTGTTGCATCAAAGAAACTAATTGAGGCTTAAGCTCAAAGTTGTTTGCTCCAATGGCAGGAATAGAGATGCTTCTCCCATAGAAGTCGGGAGTTGGTGCAGTAAAGTCACCAATCACCTTCCTTGCATTGTTGGCATTGTTGTTATTTTCGGCTGCCATGTCTTCTTCTTTTTCGAAAATTTCTGTCAGGTCCTTTTTAGAGAGTTGTGCTTTAGCTGCTCTTAGCTTCCTCTTCAGAGTCCTTTTAGGTTCAGGATCAGCTTCAACAAGATTGCCTTTATCTTTGTTCCTTCTCATATGAAAGAGAAGAAAACAAAGAAAGTGTGGAATCCTCTATGTCACAGTATAGAGATTCCTTTATGTGTCAGAGGAGAAGAAGAATAGAAAGATGAGGTAGAGAGAAGAATTCAAACTTATAGAGAGGGAGGGGGTCCGAATTATTAAAGGAGGATAAGTGTTAGTGATTAAATAGAAAGAGATGAGAGAGAGAGTTTTGGAAAATTAAAAAGATTTTTTTTGAAAAAGTGGTTAGTGATTTTTGAAAATTGGGAGTGAAAAAGTGGTTAGGTGGTTTTGAAAAAGATAAGAAATAGTGATTAGTTGAAAATGATTTGAAAAGATAAGAAGTTAGAAAAAAGGTTGAAATCAAATTAAAAGAGATATGATTGAAAAAATTTGATTTTTAAAAAGATATGATTTTAAAAAGATATGATGGAAGAGATATCATTGAAGAAGATTTAAAAAAAAAAGATTTTATTTTTAAAATTGATGACTTGACTAACAAGAAATTAAAAGGTATGATTCTAAAATTCAAATATTGAACCTTTCTTAACAAGAAAGTAACAAACTTGAAATTTTTGAATCACAACATTAATTATTAGCAAGGATTTTTGAAAATATTAAAAGACAAATGAAAAAGATTTGATTCTGAAAAAGATATGATTGATAAGAGAGGATATGAAAAAGATAAGATTTTGAAAAATTAGTTTTAAAACTTGAAAATTTGAAAAAGATTTGAATTGAAAACAAAATTACCTCCTTGGTGTTATCCTGGCGTTAAACGCCCAGAATGGTATCCATTCTGGCATTTAACGCCCACTTGGCTACCTCCTTGGGCATTAAATGCCCAGCCAGGTACCCTGGCTGGCGTTTAAACGCCAGAAATCCTTCCTTACTGGGCATTTTGAACACCCAGCTTTTTCTCTGTGATTCCTCTGCTGTATATTCTAAATCTTCAATTCTCTGTATTATTGACTTGAAAAGACATAATTTTGAATTTTTTGAATTTTTAATGTTGAGAGAGAAAAACAACAGAATGAAATTAAACATGAAAAACTAAGATCAAAACAAGGAATGCATGCAAGAACACTTTGAATGTCAAGATGAATACCGAGAACACTATGAAGATCATAATGAACATCAACAACATATTTTTGAAAAATTTTTAAGAAAAGTAAGACATGCAAGATACCAAACTTAGAAATTTTCATACTAAAGACACTAACAATTTGAGAATGCACATGAGAAACAACAAAAGACACAAAACAAGAGAATTTAAAGATCAGACAAAGAAATTCATCAAGAACAACTTGAAGATCAATGAAGAACACAATGCATGAGTTTTCAAAAAATGCAATGATTATTAAAAACATGCAATTGACACCAAACTTAAAAATTGACACTAGACTCAAACAGAAAACACAAAAAAATTTTGATTTTATGATTTTATAATTTTTTTTGTATTTTTCAAAAATTATTTTGAAAAAGAAAATAAGAAACTCAAAATTTTTAATAAGAACTCCAGTAATCGTGCAATGTTAGTCTAAAGCTTCAGTCTAAAAGGATTAGACATGGCTAACCAAGCTTCAGCAAGACATTACATACAACAGCCAAATTGATGGAAATCAACAAGGCTCCTGTGATGATAAAAACATCATCTGAAACTCTAGAATTCATTCTTAAAAATTCTGAAGAAAAAATAAAAAAGAAAAATACCTAATCTAAGCAACAAGATGAACCTTCAGTTGTCCAAACTCGAATAATCCCCAGCAACGGGGCCAAAAACTTGGTACGCGAAATCGTGAGTTCACACTTTTCTCACAACTTTGCGCAGCTTACTAGCACGTGCGCTGGGTCGTCCAAGTAATACCTTACGTGAGTAAGGGTCGATCCCACAGAGATTGTCGGCTTGAAGCAAGCTATGGGCATCTTGTAAATCTCAGTCAAGCGGATTCAAATGATTATGAGGTTTTGATAATTAAAAGAGAAATAAAACATAGAATAGGATAGAGATACTTATGCAATTCATTGGTGGGAATTTCATATAAGTGTATGGATATGCTTTGTTCCTTTTGAATCCCTGCTTTCCTACTGTTTTCATCCATTCATGCGTACTCCTTTCCATGGCAAGCTGTGACGATTGGATTTCCTATCAGTAAAGAAATATAAAAATATAATCGCGTTGTAAGTATAGCTTCTAAACCAACAGAAAATCCTTTCGTACAAACGTTTGGTTGTCACAAGTAACAAAACCTAATAAATTTATAAACCAAAGTATTCAAACCTCAGGTTGTCTTCTCAAGGAATTGCAGGGAGGTGTGTTTTATTATTGGTTATGGAAAATAGTATTTTTGGGTTTTTGAAATGGTTTGAACAAGAGAAATAAATCACAGGAATTAATAAATTAATAAAGAGGAAATTCTTGGCAAGGTATGAAAATTAGAAATCCCATCCTAGTTATCCTTATCAAGTGTGATGAGTATTGTCCATTGCTCCTACTTAGTTAACCCTTACTAAATAAAGGAAAGTCAAGTGGACCAATTAATTTGATTCCTCAAGTCCTAGTCAACTCCTAAGGAAAGACTAGCTTTAGAGGGATCCAAATCAACCAGCAAACTTCAAATATTAATCAACTGCTGAGTTTGATAACTCAAGAGTTACCAATTACTCAACCAAAGCCAAAAGGGAAAAATCCAAATTATTTATATAATAAATAAAAGAAAGCAATCATAAGTCTGAAATACTTCAAATTGTATTAAATAGAAGATTAATCTAAACATAAAGAGTTCATAAACCAAATTAAGAAAATAAATAAAAGGAATATTAAACCTGGAAATTGAGAAGAGCAAATCCTAAATCCTTTAACAGGAATCCTAATCCTAAATCCTAAGAGAGAGGAGAGAGCCTCCCTCTCTAAAAACTACATCTAATCCTAAAACTTTGTATGAATGTATGTTGTATCAAGTATATCGATGAATGGATGGATTCCCCAATTTATAGCCTTTAATCTGTGTTCTCTGGGCTTGGATCTGGATCAAAACGCGGTCCAAAATCATCTTCAGCGTATTCTGTAATTTCTGCAGATCGCGCAAGTCACGCGTCCGCGTGAATCACGCAGTCACAACATCTGGAGTTTTGCTCTTCCACGCGGTCGCGTAAGTCACGCGTCCGCGTCATCTTTGTTTCGCATGAGCCACGCGTAAGTCACGCATTCGCATCATCCACCTTTTCGCGTCGCTGCCAGTTTCTTCAAAAACTCCATTTTGTGCTTTCCTTCCATTTTTTGTATGTTTTCTTTCCAATCTTTAAGCCATTCCTGCCCTATGAAACCTGAAAATACTTAACACACAAATCACAGCATCGAATGGTAATAAAGGATAATTTAATTTAATATTTTTAAAGCATATGAAACATGTTTTCTCATATATCATAAAACAAGGAAGGAATAGTAAAACCATGCAATTTACATGAATAAGTAGGTGAAGATTTGATAAAAGCACTCAATTTAAGCACAAGATGAATCACAAATAGGGGTTTATCAACCTCCCCACACTTAAACAATAGCATGTCGTCATGCTAAATCCAAGAGAAAAGAGTAAAGGTAAAATGGTGGAATCTTATGCAATGCAATCTATTCTAAACGCAAGCTACCTACATGAATCATGCAATTCTAGTTATTATCCACCTATATATATATATATATATATATATATATATATATATATATATATATATATATATATATAGAGCTTACATGTGGTTAATTTGCTTCATATCTTCTAGGAATCATATATGCACAATTAAGGCCAAACCATATTAAAGCACAGTCATAATTGAGTTGAGTTAAGATAGTTCACAACTTGCAAGACAATTAATAATTAAATATGGATATATGAGAATGAGCTATTGAACCCTCAATGGATTTTGTGTTTACTCTCTAATCACTCGGTGTTTGGGGTTAATCACTCTCTTCTTTTCTAGTCATGCTTTCTAAAACTTTGTTCTTCATCTAACCAATCAACAATTATAGAATATAGACATACAAAAATCATGAGGTTTTTTCCCAGGTTGTAATGGGGCTAAGGTAAGGGTAAGGATGTATATATATAAGGCTAAGTGAGCTAACAAAGTGAATCCTTGATTAGTCTAAGATCTCACTTAACATACATACTTTATATAATTTCAAAGTTCTTTTACCTACATACCCAAATTTTCCCACTTTTGTATTACATGCTCATACACCAAATTTATTTTTGACTTTTGTCCCATGTGTATTCATTCTTTATAATTGCATTGGGGTAATTTTTGTATCCCCTTATTTAAATACTAAAAATATTTATTTCTTTATTTATTTATTTTCATTGCACATGATAATTTAATTGTTTTAATTTCACATGAGCATGCTTCCCAAATTTTCAAATAACTTATTCAATTTAATTCCCTTCTTTTTTTTCTATCATCCCATGTTCCCCTAAAATTCCCCATACTTAATTTATACACAATATCTATCTTAAGCTAACCAAGGATTCAACTTGGGATTTTTATTTTGTTTTTCTACTTAAGGCTAGTAATGTGGTTACAAAATATAAGGGGGTTAAAAGGCTCAAGGGAGCAAACAAGGATGGCATAAAAGGTAGGTTTATTTGGGACAAGTGAGCACAAATACAAATAATGGCCTCAATCATCTCTTAGTATGTATCTATATTCTATAATTGGACATATAGATTAAAACAAAGTAAAAATTGCAAGCATAGAAAAGAAGTGCGAAACACACAGGAATGAAATTTATGGTTTGATGTAACCATATAATTAAGCTCAAAACTCACAGGTTGTGTGTTTTCTAGCTCAGAAATCATACATCAGTTATACATGTCATGCAAGTAGAAATCAAGAGTTTCCATTCAACTCAATGTATATCTTAAGGTAGCCCTTAAAATCTTAGTGTTCCTCCTTAAAGAAATATTCTTAACTAACTAACATGTAATGCTATATATATATACAAGGTGTGTGGATTATTTTTATTCTGTTATGCCAAAGTCTCTAGTTTACTCCTTTTATTTTCAATTAAACTAAACTATCGTATGCTAAAAGGGTAAACTATACTAATTAATCCACATGATTATAACTAGTAGTCTAAAATTGCAGATTAAGCTAAAATATCTAAGATATATACAGCCCAAAGTACAGAATGTAAAAATACAGCAAAAGCAAAAAGAGAAAAATATGTAAATAAGATACAAAAAATGAACAAAATAAGATAGAAGAGTCTTATAGCGGTTCACCAAAAAATATGCCAGAGATGGCAACCTCCCCACACTTAAATAATAGCATCATCCTCGATGCTCACTCAAACTAGGTGTGAAGAAGTGTCATCTCCAGAAGGGTGGGCTGCCGGTGTCCCAGTGGTAAGCTGACGGTCTGCAGTCTCTGTGAGTGTAGGAGGAGCGGCATTCTGAAGCGGAGGCTCTGTCTGTAGAGAAATCTCTAGATCTGTGGTCTGTAGCTGGTGATGCTCCTCATGTTGTGGTACAGTGTGCTCAGGTGCTGCCTGCGCAACCTGGATATGTACCTCCTCCTCATGATCGCTTGCCTCCTCCTCAGATGTCTCTGATGGTGTGCCGGGCTCGGAAGGGATGTTGCCAAGCGACGCTCAGACCTCTCATAACATCGCATGTTATGACGTTTAGACCTCTCAAATTGATGCTGGTGGCGACGCTCCATCTGGTCTAAGCGGTCAAAGAGTCGGTGCACCAGAAGATAAATGGGCTCAGGAGCAGGTGGGGGCTTAGTGGATAGAGTTGGGGCAGTGGATGCTGAAGGGGCAGCTGAAGACGTAGTTGCCTCAACAGAGTCAGTGGCAAAAGGAAGTCGGTAGCCTAGAGCCTGAAACTTCCTACTATGAGTGATGATCTTTCTGCAGTCCACGGCGGATGGCTTTTCATCAGCAATTTCCCAAGGCACCTCAGCTCGGCGACCCAACTGAGTAATCAAGAATGGATAAGGGAAGGTGCCTCTGACATGGACCCTGGCCATGTAATACTGGATGAAGTGGGGCAGATATAGGTCCTTACCCTCTATCACACACCAGATGAGGGTAATTATAGCAGCTGGCACCTTTGTCTCATGAGTGTTCGGCATTACGTAGTTACTCAGAAACTGCTGCCAGAGTCGAGCCTCATCATTCAGATATATCAGTCTGATTCCCTTAGGTACCACTGTGCTCTTTCCCATGACCCATGGAACAGTAGGATCAAGAGCTATAGTCCGTTTTACTGCATCCCAGTCAAATCTCATGAATCTCATATCCTCTTCAGCCCTTTGGTAACCGTTAAGCTGATCTGATTTAGGTGGGAGCTAGAGGATGTCTTCAATTGTTTCCTCAGTAACCAGAATTTGTTTGCCTCTGAGCTGTACTACATCCAAGGATGTTTTAAAGTAGTTACAGTTGAATTCTCTGACCCAGGATGAGTTTATCTCAGTCATGTTTCTCTCCAGGAAGAACCAGCCTCTCTGTTTAATTTGGTCTGAAGTGTATTGCTTGAGTTCTTCTGGAATTTTCAGTGTCCTTTTCAGGTATAGGTTCCTGGATGTGGAAAAAACTGGGTACTTCAACTCACAGTATTTGTTTGCAAATTTACTAGGTCAGCTGCAGGTACCAACTGATCAGCCTTTTCCTGTGGGGTAAAGTTCTTTTCCCACCAGGAATCATCATGCAAAATATCGAGGATGGTCATAGAGGATTCGCCTCTTTTCCTTTTGTCAGTGGTTGCTTTGCCTTTTCCTTTGCTTTGAGGGTCAGACATCCTGAAAAGCAGAAATTCTAGGATATAATTGAAGAACAAAAGTAAGAAAATAAGTAGGCAAGTAGAATAATACCAATATAAGCACAGAGTGGTAAAAGAGCAAGAGAAGCATGAAATGAGTTAAATATATGTGCATTTTGGATTGTATTTGAGTGAAAAAGTCTGAAAAGAAAAAAAGTACAATCCAAAATATATGATAAGCGGAATTCAAGTTAAATAGGAAAAACAATTATCATGCCTTGAGTTAGAAAGTTAAAGTAGTCAGGTAAAAAGAGAAGCTAGAAAGTTCAAATGGTGAATAGGTAAAAAGGGAGTTAGAAAGTGAAGGAGGTGAGTTAGTAAAAAGAAAGTTAAAGTAAGTGGCATGATGATGGGTTTCCTAGTCAACAATAAATCCACAAATTTAAAGAATAATCAACTCATAATCAAGCAAAGATATCAGTTTATTGATGATAATCCAGATAGATACAAGAGTTGCAAAATTAAAATGAAATTATCAATAATGCAATTTATTAACCAGGGAATCAAAAGGAATAAGAATGCTAGCCTGTGTATTCATGAATTGGTTAGGTTGTAGCCAAGTAGTGCAAAATTCAAAATTGCCAAAATCAATACATGAATGGGAAAATGAAACAATTTGCAGAAAATTGGGCAGCATTCCGGCTAAAATTGGATGTTCCCGGGAAGTAAACAGTAGGGAAAAAATCAGTTCATATAAAATGAAATAAAGCTGCAAAGAGACACAAATAACTTGAACATGAAGAACCGTGTAGCAGCAGCACGAAACATGGAAGAACAATATATGAACAAGATGATCATCATAGCAAAATTAGAATCGTGAAATAGATAAAACAAGTAGCAAGAACGGCGCAATTATAAGACCTAAATCTACGGACCACATCCTAGCTACCTAACCACCTAAAATCCACTACAATCATGCATCTCTAACTATCCTAATATGAACAGAATCTGAAAAATATGCAACTAACTACTAATGATAGAGAAATCGGTGTTCGGCAGAACCTGGTGTGTGTATGAACAAGGAATAGGGAATAGGGAGATGGCGGTAGTGACGCGGCGGTGCTGGGAGGGGGCACGGCGGTGTGGTGGTAGAGCAGGGTGGTATGGTGGGCAGAGGGGGCGATAGAGGGGATGGAGAAGAAGGGGGCGAGGGGATGGGGCTGTGGTGGTGGTTGGAGGTGGGAGGCAGCACTGTGGTGGCGGTTCGGTAGTTGGGGGCTCAAGTAGTGTTTAATGGCGGAGGTGGAGGTAGGTGAGAAGGAAGGGAAGTGAGGGAAGAGAAGAAGGGGGCGAGGGTGGTGGCGGTGGTTTGGGTGGTGGCGGTGGTGGTTGCAGAGGAGGGAGGGGGTTGCAGAGAAGGAAGGAAAGGGGAGAAATGGGAGGCGCGATGGGTAGGGTTTTGCGTGGGTTGGTTTAGTATATTCAAACCCACGCAAACGCGTGGGGCACGCGATCGCGTGATTAGGGCAAAAGGGGGTATTACGCGGTCGCGTGATTGACGCGATCGTGTAGGTTGGGTAAAAGATGAGTGACGCGGACGCATGAGGCACGCTAATGCGTCGCTGTGAATTATGCTAGACGCACAGTTCCAGCGTCATTTTGGCGCAACTCTCTATTTCCATTTAGGGGGCCATAATATCCACGCGACGCGAACGCGTTGCTCGCGCTTTCGCGTGGGATGAGAGTTGTGCAAGTGATGCGTTCGCGTCAGGGACGCGAACGCATGGGCCATTTTGTGCTAAACGCACACCAGCCGCACGATTCCAGCCCAACTTTCTGGGCGTTGGATCTTTACGCCAATTTCTATTCCACGCCCACACGTGGCCTGTGCGCTTGATGAGCGGATATTTTATACGCTTTTTGGGGGTAATTTCATGTAGATTTTAGTATGTTTTAGTTAGTTTTTAGTATAATTTTATTAGTTTTTAGGAAAAATTCATATTTCTAGACTTTACTATGAGTTCGTGTGCTTTTCTGTAATTTCAGGTATTTTCTAGCTGAAATTGAGGGAGCTGAGCAAAAATCTGATTGAGGCTGAAAAAGGACTGCTGATGCTGTTGGATTCTGACCTTCCTGCACTCGGAATGGATTTTTGGGAGCTACAGGAGTCCATTGGCGCGCTCTCAATTGGTTTGGAAAGTAGACATCCTGGGCTTTCCATCAATATCTAATAGTCCATATTTTGCACGAAGATAGACAACGTAAACTGGCGTTCAACGCCAGTTCCATGCTGCAGTCTGGTGTTCAGCGCCAGAAACAGGTTGCAAGTTGGAGTTCAACGCCAAAAACAGGTTACAACCTGGCGTTCAACTCCAGAAACAGCCCAGGCACGTGAGAAGCTTAAGTCTCAGCCCCAGCACACACCAAGTGGGCCCCAGAAGTGGATTTCAGCACTATCCATCTTAGTTTACTCATTTTCTATAAACCTAGGTCACTAGTTTGGTATTTAAACAACTTTTAGAGACTTATTTTGTATCTCAAGATATTTTTTAGATCTGAATTTTATACTCTTTGACGGCATGAGTCTCTAAACTCCATTGTTGGGGGTGAGGAGCTCCGCAGCGTATCGATGAATTAATGCAATTATTTCTGTTTTCCATTCAAACACGCTTGTTCCTATCTAAGATGTTCATTCGCGCTTCACTACGAAGAAGGTGATGATTCGTGACATTCATCACTTTCCTCAACCCATGAACATGTGCCTGACAACCACCTCCATTCTACATTAGATTGAATGAGTATCTCTTAGATTCCTTAATCAGAATCTTCGTGGTATAAGCTAGAATTGTTGGCGGCATTCATGAGGATCTAGAAAGTCTAAACCTTGTCTGTGGTATTCCGAGTAGGATCTGGGATTGGATGACTGTGACAAACTTTAAACTCGCGAGTGTTGGGCGTAGTGATAGACGCAAAAGGATCAATGGATCCTATTCCGACATGATCGAGAACCAACAGATGATTAGCCGTGCTGTGACAGAGCATTTGGACCATTTTCACTTAGAGGATGGGAGGTAACCATTGACAATGGTGACGCCCTACATACAGCTTGCCATGGAAGGAGCCTTGCATGTTTGAAAGTGAGGAAGCATTATGTTACAGGAATTCAGAAGACAAAGCATCTTCAAAACTCCAACATATTCTCCATTATTGAGTAACAATTACTTATTCCAAACACTTTCTCTTTTTACAATTAAAGCTAAACAACCCTACTGGTATCCTGACTAAGATTAATAAGATAACCATAGCTTGCTTCAAGCCAACAATCTCTGTGGGATCGACCCTTACTCGCATAAGATATTACTTGGACGACCCAGTGCACTTGCTGGTTAGTTGTGCGGATTGCAAAAGTGTGATTACAATTTCGTGCATCAGCGCTCGCGTGGGGTGATTTTTTTTTATGCAGTGTGCATAATGCAATTAATGTTGTGCACAATTCCAGGTTCAATCAAAATTCAAAAACAGACTAAAATGGAAAAGGAACGATCATAACATGGTGGGTTGTCTCCCACCTAGCACTTTTAGTTAAAGTCCTTAAGGTTGACATTTGATGAGCTTCCTGTTATGGTGGCTTCTGCTTGAATTCATCCAGAAATCTCCACCAATGTTTGGAATGCCAATAGCCTCCGGGGTCCCAAACAAGGCACATAAGGCCCTTGAGCATTTTTAAACAGGTTCTCAGGCTTCCAGTGTGCTGAATGTCAGAATAGACTCCAGGATCCCAAACTTTGCTTTTACACACATCTTTGCCTTGATCTGCATTTTTCCAGGTGGGTGATAAGTAATCTGAATTCTCACTACAGTGACTAAACAACTTTCGAGACCCATACAATTGAGCTTGACACCAATCCTTGCGCCTCAAATTGAAGTGTGAAACCTCATTGAATCTTGCATACCAGCTCTGAGTGCGAGTCAATTCCCTTTTACTCTTAAATCCGCAAAGAGCTCTAAGCTGGCCATCTGTTTCAAGTAAACCATATTCAAGTGGAAAAGTAAAGATAAAAGCTAAGGATTTTACCCACTTGAAGTTTGTATTGGGTGGTAATGGCCTTAGGATAGGTGTTTCCAGTGGTTTTGCAAGCTCTACTCCCTTGTATTCCTCTGTGAATTCCTCCTCTTCTTTGCAAACTTCTTCAATTTCCACCATGTCTTGATCAAAGTCTTCGATATCTTCCTCATCACTTGAGTCATAATGGGGAGGTTGAGAAAAGTCTACCTCTGCATCATCTTCATATTCACTTATTGAAGATTCTTCTATCTCAAAGAATTCACTTGCGGATGCAAGTTCATTACTAGGAGAACTTGACTTGTGATTATCATCATCAAGGAAACTTGCGTCTTGGGTTATTTCGTCCAGTTCTTCATAGTATACCTGCTTTGGGGGTTGTGCACTATCCTCCTTAGCATCAATTGTAACGTCCTTGACAGAATTTTCCATAACTCTGGATTCCCATGGAGGTTAAGTATCTCCTAAGTCTTCAATCAACTCTTCTTTTTCTTGGATAATTTTGGCTTCCTCCAATTGTTCCAGAACAAAGTCATGCTTCTTACTGTCTACTGGAGTTTCTAGTGTCTCCTTCATGCTGCATTCTTCATTAGATTCTCCAAATG
The DNA here is from genome assembly GCF_003086295.3 of Arachis hypogaea. Lineage (NCBI taxonomy): Eukaryota > Viridiplantae > Streptophyta > Magnoliopsida > Fabales > Fabaceae > Arachis > Arachis hypogaea. Next base: position 39,030,881 of record NC_092045.1, on the reverse strand, counting down.
AAGTCATGGGGATTCCTTGAGTGTCTGAACGTCTGGAAGATAATTGATTTATTGCTTGCTCCAGTTGATGAAGGGTTGCATGAAATTGATCTACTGATTCTTCAAAGCGAGCCTGTGATTCTTGAGGTGATGGATATGGACATGGTACATAGGGAAGTGGTGGTTCTTGGAAGTAATTGGATTGGAATTGGGGCGGATAAGGGTGATACGGGGGTGAATGGCAAAAGGAAGCTTGTGAGTGTGGTGGTTCAAAGCTATGTTGAGAGGATGGTTCATAAGCACAGGGTGGGGCTTGTTGGTAACTACAAGGGGGTTTACCATATCTATCAGCCTGGTATGCATTGTGGATTGGTCTTTGTCCATGATATCTTGGAAGGTGTTGTTGCCTAAAGGGTTGATCAGATCTTCTCGGCTCCATCCATCTTTGATTGCTTAGACCGTGATGCATGTTCCTGTTATAGCTTCCATTCCTTTCAACAAAATTAGAACCAAACTCAAAGCGAGAAGGGTGAGAACTCATAGTAGCTAAGAGAAATAAAAAGGGAAAACAAAAACAAATAAACAAGTGAAAGAAAAAATATTTACAATAACCAATAATAAGGCACACATTTGAAATTCCCTGGCAACGGTGCCATTTTGACGATCAGATTTCCTATCGGTAAAGAAATATAAAAATATAATCGCGTTATAAGTATAGCTTCTAAACCAACAGAAAATCCTTTCGTACAAACTTTTGGTTGTCACAAGTAACAAAACCCAATAAATTTATAAACCGAAGTATTCAAACCTCGGGTCGTCTTCTCAAGGAATTGTAGGGAGGTGTGTTTTATTATTGGTTATGGAAAATAGTATTTTTGGGTTTTTGAAATGGTTTGAACAAGAGAAATAAATCGCAGGAATTAATAAATTAATAACTAGAAAATTCTTGGCAAGGTATGAGAATTGGAAATCCCATCCTAGTTATCCTTATCAGGTGTGATGAGTATTGTCCATTGCTCCCACTTAGTTAACCCTTACTAAATAAAGGAAAGTCAAGTGGACCAATTAATTTGATTCCTCAAGTCCTAGTCAACTCCTACGGAAAGACTAGCTTTAGAGGGATCCAAATTAACCAGCAAACTTCAAATATTAATCAACTGCTGAGTTTGATAACTCAAGAGTTACCAATTACTCAACCAAAGCCAAAAGGGAAAAATCCAAATTATTTATATAATAAATAAAAGAAAGCAGTCATAAGTCTGAAATACCTCAAATTGTATTAAATAGAAGATTAATCTAAACATAAAGAGTTCATAAACCCAATTGAGAAAATAAATAAAAGGAATATTAAACCTGGAAATTGAGAAGAACAAATCCTAAATCCTTTAAGAGGAATCCTAATCCTAAATCCTAAGAGAGAGGAGAGAGCCTCCCTCTCTAAAAACTACATCTAATCCTAAAACTATGTATGAATGTATGTTGTATCAAGTATATCGATGAATGGATGGATTCCCTAATTTATAGCCTTTAATTTGTGTTCTCTGGGCTTGGATCTAGATCAAAACGCGGTCCAAAATCATCTTCAGCGTATTCTGTAATGTCTGCAGATCGTGCAAGTCACGCGTCTGCATGGATCACGCGGTCGCGTCATCTGGCGTTTTGCGCTTCCATGCGGTCGCGTAAGTCACGCGTCCGCGTCATCTGTGTTTCGCATGAGCCACGTGTTCGCGCCATGCACGCGTTCGCGCAGATGCCAATTTGCGCAAAGCACGCATTCACGTCGTCCACGCGTTCGCTTCGCTGCCAATTTATTCAAAAACTCCATTTTGTGCTTTCCTTTCATTTTTTGTATTTTTTCTTTTCCATCCTTTAAGCCATTCCTGCCCTATGAAACCTAAAAATACTTAACACACAAATCACGGCATCGAATGGTAATAAAGGATAATTAAATTTAATATTTTTAAAGCATAGGAAACATGTTTTCTCATATATCATAAAATAATGAAGGAATAGTAAAACCATGCAATTTACATGAATAAGTGGGTGAAGATTTGATAAAAGCACTCAATTTAAGCATAAGATGAATCATAAAATAGGGGTTTATCAAGTTGTATGTTGGGGGATTACCATTGTCAATGGCTACCGTTCATCCTCTCAGTGAAAATGGTCCAGCTACGGGTTACGTAGGGCTAATCATCTGTCGGTTCTCACTTGTGTTGGAATAAGATCCAATGATCCTTTTGCATGCTGTCACTGCGCCCAGCACTCGCGAGTTTGAAGCTCGTCACAGTCATCCCATCCTATGTCCTACTTTGAATACCACAGACAAGGTTTAGACTTTCTGGATCTCAAGAATGCTGCCAATTGATTGTAGCTTATACCACGAAGACTCTAATCTCACGAAATGGAAGGCTCTGTTGTTAGGAGATTCAACCATACGTCGTGGACTAGGAGGCCAAGAGATATGCATTCAAGCTTGTTTTCAGGTAGAACGGAAGTGGTTGTCAAGCACGCGTTCATAAGTGAGAATGGTGATGAGTGTCACTTGATCATCACATTCATCATGTTGAAGTGCGAATGAATATCTTAGAACAAGAATAAGCTTGAATTGAATAGAAAACAGTAGTAATTGCATTAATTCATGAGGAACAATAGAGCTCCACACCTTAATCTATGAGGTGTAGAAACTCCACCGTTGAAAATACATAAGTGATGAAGGTCCAGGCATGGCCAAATGGCCAGCCCCCTAAACGTGATCAAGAGATCAACAGTGATACAAAGATAGTCTCAAAAATGAACTAAAGATCTCTTGATCTGAAAATACAATAGTAAAAGGTCCTATTTATAATGAACTAGTAACCTAGGGTTTACAAAAATAAGTAAATGAAGCAGAAATCCACTTCCGGGGCCCACTTGGTGTGTGCTTGGGCTAAGCATTGAAACTTTCACATGCATAGGCTTTTCTTGGAGTTAAATGCCAGCTCTGGTGCCAGTTTGGGCATTTAACTCCAGCGTTTATGCCAGTTCTGGCGTTTAACGACAGAAAAGGGTAGAAAGTTGGCGTTTAAATGCCAGTTTGCGTTATCAAAACTTGGGCAAAGTATGGACTATTATATATTTCTGGAAAGCCCAAGATGTCTACTTTCCAACAGATTTGAGAGCGTGCTAATTGGGCTTCTGTAGCTCCAGAAAATCTATTTCGAGTGCACGGAGGTCAGAATCCAACAGCATCTGCAGTCCTTTTTCAGCCTCTGAATCAGATTTTTGGTCAGATCCCTCAATTTCAGCCAAAAAATACCTGAAATCACAGAAAAACACACAAACTGGTAGTAAAGTCTAGAAATGTGATTTTTGCATAAAAACTGATAATTATATACTAAAAACAAACTAAATCATACTAATAACTACCTAAAAACAATGCTAAAAAGCGTATAAATTATCCGCTCATCAAGCGCTCACTAGCTTTGCATCTTTCCCTTGTGTGCTTGCAATTTGGCTTGTAGTGTTACATTAGTGAACGTAGCGTTCACTCACCCAACGCTGCATCTTGGTCTTTTGGTTGAGCGCTACGTTAGTTTGGTTGAGCGCTCCTTAGTGTATGGCCAGCACATGCTTCCTCCCCAAGCTTGAAATCATGAAAAAGTTAAAAGAAGTAACGTAGCGCTACACATGATTCCTTGGTTCCCTCTTCGATCCTTGGTTGCTTCATTTTTGTGAGTGCTATGCTTAACTTTTGGGCCTTAAAGATGCCTTTCACTTGTGCTTCAATTTCATGCCAAATATGGATTGCTATAAAGCTCTAAATGTCAGCTTTCCAACGCAACTAGAAGCACATTAATTGGACATATGTAGCTCAAGTTATGGTCCTTTGAAGAAGGCATGGTCGTGCTGTTTGGAGGCAGCTGGCGCTCAAAGCGTGGCGCTCATTAAGAGAGCGTAGCGCTCATAGAAAGAGCGTTGCGTTTACAAACAAAATGTAGCGCTGTGGGCGCTATTTGGAGGCCAAACTTAGCGCCAGCTTCTGAGACCCATCCTTGAGGTTCACCCCATACTATTATATCATTGGAAAGCTCTGGATGTCTACTTTCCAATACAATTGAGAGTGCATCATTCCAAGCTCTACATCTCAAGTTATTCTCCTTGGAAGGTGAAGAGGTCAGCTGGCCTTACTGCAGGTTGATACCATGTTCACCTATGCACTTTTGAGGCAAGTTTTCTCCCTCAGATTTAGTGTCCACCATGCAGTGCCATATATGCTTGGAAACCTCTAGATGTTTACTTTCAAATGCCACTAAAATCACCTCATTTGGAGTTTTTTAGCTCAAGTTATTTTTGTTGGAATGTGAAGAGGTCAGGGTTGCAAATCCTCTTTGCTTAACTCAAAAGTCTCTTTGAGTTTGTTTCCAACTCTTTTGCCACCACGGTAGTATGATTCTTCTTTTCGGTGCTTTTATTGCTTATTCTTCTATTATTTTCTATAAAGTTTATAAAATCAAAAGTTCAAAGAAATATACCATTTAAGCACAAAAGAATGCAATATTTAAGCACTAATTATCAATTTCTTGTATGAAAAAGCATAGAAAAACATGACATGATGACATGTCATCAGTGGGCAGTCGAGTTATCCAAGTTCGATCTTCAATATGAAGCTCAGACAGCCATCAAGTCACAGTATCTGGCTGACTTCATTACTGAGTATACTGACACCCCAGGAACTCCTACGAAATGGAATCTCTACGTAGATGGCTCTTCAAACAAGACCAGGAGTGGCGCAGGGGTAATAATAGAAAGTGATCAGGGAACCCAAATCGAACTCTCCTTAAAACCTGAGTTCCCGGCTTCAAATAATCAGGCTGAATATAAGGTATTACTAGCTGGTTTGAGGCTGGCTAAGGAGGTTGGAGTTCAAAAGCTTATCATCTTCAGTGATTCACAAGTAGTCACCTCACAAATAGGAGGGAGCTACCAAGCTAAGGACCCTACCATGAAAAAGTACAGGGACAAAACCAGAGAACAACTCGGACAACTCAGGGAATACGAGGTCCACCATATACCTCGGGAACAGAATGCTCGAGCTGATGCACTCTCAAAACTAGCCAACACCAAACTAGGGGGCAATAATAGAAGCCTCATCCAGGAAATACTGCAAAGCCCATCAATTACAGAGGAAGAAAAGATCCTAGCCATATCAGGTCAGGATCAAGGGTGGATGACCCCCAAAATCAACTACCTCCAGTCAGAGATGCTCCCCACGGATAAGAAGGAGGCAAAGAGGCTAAAGCGAGAAGCACAATACTACACCATAATGGGTGATATCTTATATAGGAGAGGGATCTCAACTCCCCTCCTAAAATGTATACCAACTTCCAATACAAGGGAAGTCCTGAAAGAAGTACACAACGGCATGTGTGGGAACCACTTGGGGGCACAAGCTCTCTCCAAAAAAGTACTCCGAGCTGGATTCTTCTGGCAAACACTGCAAAAAGAAGCAGAAGAATTCGTTAAGACATGCTCACAATGTCAAAAGCATGCTAACTCCCACATCGCTTCACCCGAAGAACTCATTGGTGTAACGTCACCCTGGCCATTTGCAAAATGGGGGCTCGACATTCTCGGACCCTTCCCCCAGGGGTCGGGACAAGTCAAACTCCTCATTGTAGGAGTAGACTATTTCACAAAATGGGTTGAGACAGAATCCCTAGCTAATGCTACTGCCCAAAGAAGTTGGAAATTCTTATACAGGAACATTGTTACGAGGTTTGGGATTCCTCACTCCATCACTACAGATAATGGTACTCAATTCACTAACACAGGTTTCAGAAAATTGGTAGCTGACTTAAAAATAAAGCACCAATTCACATCCGTAGAACACCCACAAGCCAATGGACTGGCAGAAGCCGCTAACAAAGTCATACTAGCAGGATTAAAATGGAGACTACAGGATGCAAAGGGAACTTTGGGCTGAAGAGCTCCTACAAGTCTTATGGGCATATCGGACGACTCCACACTCCACCACAGGAGAATCACCTTTTCAACTAGCTTACGAAATGGAGGCAATGATCCCAGTAGAGATCGAAGAAGGAGCTCCTAGGATGATCCTCTACAATGAAGAGGTCAACTCCCAAAATCAACGGGAAGAACTCGATCTACTTCCGAAAGTCCGAGAAAGAGCTCAGATTAGAGAAGAAGCCTTAAAACAATGAATGTCCTTAAGATATAATCAGAAAGTAGTCCAGCAAAGTTTCGCCAACAATGATCTCATCCTAATCCGAAATGACATCGGAACAGGTCGATCAGGAGAGGGAAAGCTAGCAGTTAATTGGAAAGGACCTTACCGAGTTATAGAGGTACTGGGAAAAGGCTACCACAAGGTGTCCGACCTCGAGGAGCGAGAGCTACCAAGGTCATGGCACGCCTGCAACCTAAGAAGGTACTATTGTTAGGAGGTAATAAAGATCTTAGGTCAAGGTGCACTCTTTTTCCTGAAAAGATTTTTAATGATGCGCCAAGCCAAGATCTACAGATATTGCCCAAAGGGTAAATACCCGCATGTACATATTCTTGTCAATATTCCTATTTTTTATTTGAATAAAGTCTTTCAGATTCTCTACAAAGCTTTTCCTTTTTACCAAGATGCATTAATTTGAGAGCAAAAATTCATCGCCCGATTATAAAGCTACAGGTCGGCAAAGATGAGAACCAAACTCATCGTCCGATCAAAACAAGGTCGGCAAGATGAAAACCAAATTCGTCACCCGATCACGACAAAGTCGGCAAGATGAAAGAGACAAAAACAGATTAATGCCAGAAGTTATAAAAAGTAATCCATAGAAAGAGGCCTGACGAGGTCTGAATAAAAATGGATTGCTAAAAATAACTTAGGAATGACCGACCAGAAGAAGTCAGACCAAACCAATCAAAGCGACAAAAGTTATAAAAAGTAATCCATAGAAAGAGGCCTGACGAGGTCTGAATAAAAATGGATTGTTAAAAATAACTTAGGAAGGACCGACCAGAAGAAGTTAGACCAAACCAATCAAAGCAACAAAAGTTATAAAAAGTAATCCATAGAAAGAGGCCTGACGAGGTATGAATAAAAATGCATTGCTAAAAATAACTTAGGAAGGACCGACTAGAAAAAGTCGGACCAAACCAAACAAAGCAACAAAGTTATAAAAAGTAAATCCATAGAAAGAAGCCCGACGAGGTCTGATTAAAAATGGATTACTAAAATAACTTAAGAAGAACCGACAAGAGAAGTCGGATCAACAAGAAAAGTCGGATCAACAAAAAGCGTGCGCTAAAAGGGACACAGTTTTTCCCAAAAAAGCCACGACTCAACAGCGAAAGCTATCAAAATGGCCAAACATGCTAAGCTCCAAGGCTTACCTCGACAACCTTATGAGATCGGACAACAAAGCATCGGCACTCTACAGGGATCCACAAAAAGCAATCAACATATCAAAGAAATGCCAAAATCATAAAAAGAACGTCAAGAACTCAAAGGGCCACCCAAAAAGTTGACCTCAAAAGTTCAAATTTTTTTTCCAAAATAAAGTCGCTAAAGAAAAGCAACCGAATGTCCAAAGAACCCAAACCATAGTTACAAAATATCAGAGTCTAAATGCCCACAAGCCGGGCTATAACAAAAAGCATATGAAATCACAAAGGATCTGAAGACTTCTTCGTAACAACATCCTGAATAGAAGGGGGAATGATGTTCAAAGGGGTCACATCCATAGTCTTATCCTAACGATTTAAGACTTGAACGTCAGGATCAGACTCGGGATGGCTGACCTCAGAAGTAGGAGTAGAAGAAGTAGTAGCAGCAGAACCTTTGACTGATGGATTGGGAGGAAGACCTTCCTCATTCCTCTTCGTCATCATCGGGGGCAGGAACAATCTTGCCATCCTCAACAATGTTATCCAGACTGAAGAGAGTGAGGTCAAGCTCGGGGGCAAGGACTCGGACTTGGGCCTTCAAGTTTTCATAGGCATCAGTAACACTACCTACAAGATAGCCCTGGAGCTCAGCATAGTCAGCATGAGCAGACTCCAACCTCTCCCGAGTTTCCAGCATCTCGCCATAAGTACGAACATAGCTCCCTTTGTCCTTCTGTGCCATTTCCTCGGCCAGATTTGCAGTGGCCTCAGCAGCGGTAGGTCGGGCTTTCTCATTCTCTATGTCCAGTTCCAATTTTTCCACCCTTGCATAAGTTCATCCTTCAGCCCTTTGATCCTATCGAATTCTGACTTAGCTTCCTCCATAAAGGCCTTCGTTGCATGGACAGGAGAATCTTGAATTGTGCGGAACAAGGCTGCACTCATGTGAGCCATCCGAACATTACTACTGGTGATAAAATTCAGATGGTGAAGGATGGACACGTCATTCATGAAAAGTCGGCCGTAAGGGGCAATTTGATTATGCACAAACCACACAGCATCAAAATTAGGAGAATCCAGGTAATAGGATTCAACCATCTTCTGCCTCTTGGGAGGAGGACCGAAAGTAGCAGAAGAGGAAGTGCCAGAAGTTGGCTAAGGGAGATCAGAAGAAATCGCATGAACTTGGGGAGTAGGTATAACCTTCCTCGGACCAGCAGCGCTTAAGGTCAACTTCTTCGGAGGGACCTGAGAGGATCCCTCCCTTGAAGCCTTCACCGAGATATTTTGAGTCGCAGTAGCCTTTTTGGCCCGTTTAAAGGCCTTCATGGAATTCGAGGTCTTCACCATCTTTGAAAAAAGAAAGCAAAAGAAAATCAAGTTGCAATTAAAAAAGAAAACACTCCGCATTCAAAATCCTAATAGGAGTTCTACAAACAGGGTCGACAAAAATGCTCGAGCTCAGCTTCTCCAAAAGGGATCAAAGTCTAAAAAGACACGACCTCAAAGGAAAGACCGCACTCAAGCAGGGGCACTGTTCATACCCTGAGTCGAGCTATGTGACCTAGGTTGATCAAAGGCAAAACGACCGACCTCTTCAAGTCAGGCTCCCCGACCTCTTCATAAAAAGAGGTTGGCCAAATCGACTAAAAGGCCCAAACAGGCCCAGACAAAGGGACACATCCCAAATCTACAGGCAGACAAAGCTTGGAAAGATATGGACGGTTCCCCTCAAAGATAAGATAGCTTCACTCAAAGATAAGATAAGATAACTATCTTATCTCCAGAAAAGGTCACTCCACGCCATTATAAATACACTAGAGCACTCAGGTATAACTCATACTCTGATTCTACTAAAAACCTTCCTAAAGCCCGTGTTAACTTAAGCATCGGAGTCTCTTGCAGGTACCACCACCCTCCGGTGACAAGGGATCAGCCGCACCACAAAGTCCAACAAATCGGACATGTCGGCTCCGACCACCATCACAGATCTCGTTCGAGATTGACCTACAGTTTCAGTTAACCCTAGGAACACTACCATTCTTGGATAAAATGTTGGAGAGGCTTACTGAGCATGAGTACTATTGTTTCTTGGATGGATACTCAAGCTACAACCAGATTGTAGTGGATCCTAAAGACCAAGAGAAGACCTCTTTCACTTGCCCTTATGGTGTTTTTGCATATAGACATATGCCCTTTGGTTTGTGCAGTGCACCTACCACATTCCAAAGGTGCACGTTGTCCATTTTTTCTGATATGATTGAAAGGTTTATTAAGGTTTTCATGGGTGAATTTTCATTGTTTGGTGACTCCTTTCCTGATTACTTACACCATCTTGCCTTGGTGCTCAAGAGATGCCAAGAGACTAACCTAGTTTTGAATTGGGAAAAGTGTCATTTTATGGTTACCGAAGGGGTAGTTCTTGGCCACAAAATCTCTAAGAAAGGCATAGAGGTAGACAAAGCCAAGGTGGAATTGATTAAAAAGTTACCCCACCTTGCAATGTCAAAGCAATTAGGAGTTTCTTGGGACATGTTGGGTTTTATAGAAGGTTCATTAGAGACTTTTCAAAGATTGGAAAACCCATAAGTAACTTGCTTGTCTCTAATGTACCATTTATGTTTGATAGAGAATGTATGCAAGTTTTGTTGAGCTTAAAAGCATGCTCTCCTCTGCACCTATTATAGCACCACCTAGCTGGGACTTACCTTTTGAATTGATGTGTGATGCAACAAATTTTGCTATTGGTGCTGTCTTGGGGCAAAGGAGAGACAAGCTAGTGCATGTTATCTATTATGCTAGCAAGGTTCTTAATGAAGCCCAAAGGAACTACACCACCACAGAAAAAGAACTTCTTGCTACAGTTTTTGCATTTGATAAATTCAGATCCTACCTCATTGGTTCTAAAGTCATTGTGTTTACTGACCATGCAGCTCTTAAATACCTGTTAACCAAGCAAGAATCCAAGCCTAGATTGATAAGATGGATCTTGTTATTCCAAGAGTTCAACATTGAAATCAAGGATAGAAGTGGAGCAGAAAATAAGGTGGCTGACCACCTATCAAGGATTCCCTATAAGGAGAATGAAACACATAGCCCTGGGATAAATGAAAGCTTCCCGGATGAGCAATTGATGATTATTCAAGAGGCTCCATGGTTCGCAGACATAGCCAACTTCAAGGCCATTAGAGAGCTACCTTCCAACATCAACAAGCACTTGAGAAGGAAGCTCATCAATAATGTCAAGCATTACATTTGGGATGAACCTTACCTCTTCAAGAAGTGTGCTGATGGTGTTCTAAGAAGATGCATCTCTCATAAGGAAGGACAAGAGGTTCTTTGGCATTGCCATGGATCTATCTATGGAGGACATTTTAGTGGACAAAGGACTGCAGCCAAAGTGTAATGCGTGTGGACTATGTGTCTAAATAGGTAGAGGCCATAGCTAGATGATGCATTATGGACTTATAGAACAGCTTTTAAGACACCTATTAGCATGTCTTCATACCAATTGATGTTTGGAAAGCCTTGTCATCTAGCAATGGAGCTTGAACATAGAGCGTTTTGGGCTCTAAAGATGTTGAACTTTGATAATCAAGCTACTGGAGAAAGATGGTTGTTGCAGCCCAATGAGTTAGATGAATTCAGATCTTAAGCTTATGAAAATGCCAAGATTTACAAGGAGAAAGAAAAGAAATGGCATGATCAAAAGCTGGCAAGAAGAGAGTTTATAAAGGGTCAAAAGGTGTTGCTATACAACTCAAGGCTCAAATTTTTCCCAGGGAAGCTGAAGTCAAGATGGTCTGGATCATTCACAATCATCAAGGCTTCTCCTTATGGTCATGTGGAGCTCATGGATGACAAAAAATAGAGGACTTTCACTGTCAATGGCCATAGACTTAAGCATTACTTGGGGGACTCATTGGATGAGTAGAGAGTAAACTATAACCTCAACTGAAGAGAAAGAATCGTCAAGCTAATGACGTTAAAGAAGCGCTAGTTGGGAGGCACCACAACACTCATATCCTTTCAATTTCAAGTTTTTTTTAGATTAGCTTATGTTTAATCACTTAGGTTATTGGTTTTTCAGATTCAATTGTTAGTTATTTAGTTAATGGTTTCTTTGATTTGAACTTCAAAAGTTTTTCTAGTTTGCTGGAAGTGCAACTTTGCATGCTACACTATGTGATTATGATAATTGGATTGAGAAGCTGGCTGAAAACTAAGTTTGGTGTGGCCACCAGCCCACTTAATTTTTGGACTTACAACAGTTTGATTAATTTTAAGAATAAGCCAAAAATTTAAGTTTGGTGTGGTCACCATCATGAGCAATTTGGCTGTGCATTCACATTAAACCCACTAATTTGGCACTTTAATGCACCTATTTACTTGGCAAAAGAATTGAATAGATCACTTAATTGTGTACATATGGAGTGGAAATGGAAGAGTATGAAAGAATTAACTTTATTCCACTCATTATGTATACAATAAAGTATATTCATGAGCCAATTACTAGATGCAAGGAACCTAAGTTTGGTGTCCAAGAGACACACAAAATGAATGCCAATTGATTATGGAAATTGAAGCAATTTTTTTCATCACTAATAAGAGTTGTAACTGAATTTTCAGGAAGAAGTGGGACCCACATGACATTAATCACTCATCAAGTCAAGGAGTCAAAGTGTACTTCAGACTTTGGAACTTAAAAATCTGAAGAAAGCTGAATAGTTTGGGTTTGACGCTTCTCCCCACGCTAGGCACTACTTCCAAGTGTGAAAACTTCAAGTTTGCCACAATTCACACCTTCCTAATCTTTCCTTTTCCCCCTCTATGTAAATGCACTCACCCACCCCTCTTCTCCACTCTACAAACTTCCCTCCTTACTACCGAAACTCTTTACCCCCTTCTCCTCTTTCTTTCTTCCTTCCTTGCTTCTTTCTTGCTTTCTTTTTGGTGTTGAAGCAAACCCTTGATTTGTTTTCTTTATTTACCCATTTTCATCACTCTTTTAACCTCTCTCATCACACCCAAATGGCACCACCAAAGGCCACCAGTTCAAAGAAGAGAAAGACTAAGGAAGCTTCCTGTGGTTCCTCAAGTTACAATAAATTCAAGTTCCTCTCATTCTTCCACCAAAACCAATTTTATGGGTGGGTGAGTGAGAGGCAGATAATCCCTGAAGTTGGCTTCTAGCTAGGAAGAGATGAGCAAAGGGGGATAACCATTGAGATCAACAATAGGGGCTAGGCTATCCTATGCAACCCACCAAAGAAGGTGGTGAAAAGCTTAGTAAGGGAGTTCTATGCCAATGTCATGCCACAACTGGGTCAAGCATTGGACTACCAAAGCTATATGAGAGGGAAGAGCATTGACTATAGCCCTGCGAATTTAGAGAGTATGCTAGAAATGAGGAGCACAAGTTCCATCCAGAGCCATGAAGAAAGGATGAAGAAACTTGATCTGGGTTTTGATAAAATCTTGAATGAAATATGTGTCCTCAACACTCGGTGGATCAATGACAAGATGGAAAGCTAAACTAATTGAGGAGAAGAGATTTGTGCCCTCAAGCTAGAGGGTGGCTTGATTTTGTGAGGAGATCCCTCAACCCCACCTCCAACACTTTGGAGGTAACTTTGGAAAGAGCTGTATTGATTTACAGCATAATGAAGGGGAAAACATAACTGTGGGAGAGATGATAGCAGCTAACATCCATAGGGTGCTGAAAAGCACCAAAGATAGCACAAGACTTACCTTCTCAAGCATCATCCAGCGACTGTGTGATGAAGTTGGAGTGGAAAAGGTGATAGATGAGACTTTTCTTGAGCAAGACAAGCCAATAACTGCCAAGAAGATGGAGAAAGTGGTGGCCATCAACCCACTACAAAGCACCAGAGAACATAGGGCTTATGTGCAAGAATCACAAGGGCCACAACAACAAGAAGAAGTATATGTTCAAGTACCATATCCACAGCTGCCAGCACCAATTCCACAGTTTCAAGCACAATTTCTGGAAAGCTTTAATTGGGAAGCAATGCAAGGGAACATCTACCAAATTCAAGGGAACATCAACCATATGCAAGAAGACATCACTCAACTTAGGTAACAACAAAAACAATGGGAGCAAATGCAAGAAAGTATCCATCAACTCCAAGGAAGTGTGGAGTATATGAAAAAGTATCAGGGACAATTCCATTGGAGAGAAATGCAAGGTAGTCTCAACAAGGTCATAGAGCAACAACAAGTGCAACAGAGGAACCTTGCTAAATTTAGATCCCTTTTTGAGGCTAGGACCACATCAAGAAGGCAATATGACATAAACATACAAGCGAAGATGAATCACTTGTGTAATGTGGTAGCCACTCTCAACCCTAACTATCCAACATTCATACAAGGAATGGAAGAGCTGAGTACTAGGTAAGAGGAGATACTAGCCAAGCACAATGAAGATGAGAGGACCTTCATGAAGAGGCTAGGCTTTTGGAAGCCAAAGGACACCCCAGCACAAGAAGTAGCCTCCAAGAAGAAGGATGGTGATGAGTCCTCAAAGAAGAAGGATAAGGGAAAGGGTCCTATGCATTGAAGCTACTGATGAGTAAAAGGTTGTTGAGTCCCATGGTTGAAAGCTATTCTCTAATTTGCTGTTTAGTAATTTATTTTGATATGCTAATTGTTGTTTTTCCTTATGAGTCTTAGAGTCTTTCTATAAGTCCTTTAAATTTTAGCTTTTATCTTGAGAAAGAAAATGTCTTTGTTAAGTTTTCATTGCATCAATAAACTTAGTTTATTTCCACAAAAATTCAATGATGAGTTGTTGCAAAACAAGAGTAAGAGACAAAGACCCAAGTGAGATAATTCAAATTAAAAGATGAGGAACAAGTATGGAATCATGGATAAAAATCTGGAAGTGAGTAATTCATAATGAACAATTAGACATAGAGGACATAACAAGTAGATGCCAAGAATGACCCTTGAATATACATAGAACCAAGAAATAGTAAGTAAGACCCAAGGCTCTGAGCATCAACTACTAGGATGAGAGAAAGAAACAAATAGCTCTAAGAGCCAAGATCCTAGTAGATGCTTGTGGTGAAGATGTGTTGATAAACCACTATTTTATGGTTTTTATTGTATTTAATTGAGTGGTTTTATCAAGCTTTTCACCCACTTATTCATATGATTTACATGATTTTACAATTCCTTCCTAGTTTAGTTCTATGATTGAAAACATGCTTCTTTGGTCTTAATTTAGCTAATCTTAATCCTCTCCTATTACCATTCGATGCCTTGATCTGTGTGTTAAGTGTTTCAGGCTTCATAGGGCAGGAATGACTTAGAGAATAAAGAGGAAGCGTGAAAAAATGGAAGGAACACAAGGAGTTAAGGAGATGACCAGCGAGAAGTCACGCGGTCGAATGGCTCACATGACCGCGTGAAATGGAAGAAATCAAAGTGACGTGATCGCGTGCCTGACGCAACCGCGCGGATTGGAAGCTGCACAAACGACGCGAATGCATGGACGACGCGCACGCGTGATACGAAAAATGCTGAGTGACGTGATCTGTAGAATTACAAAGGTCGCTGGCAGAGATTCTGGGCCGCATTTCAACCCAGTTTTTGGCCCAGAAGCACAGATTAAAGTCAGGGAACATGCAGAGACACAACATGCTTTCATAATTCATAATTTTAGTTTTAGATGTAGTTTTTAGTGAGAGAGGCACTCTCCTCTCTCTTAGGATTAGGATTAGGATTAGAATTTATTTTAGGATTAAGATTTCTTTTCACTTCAGAATTATTTCATCTTCATATCAGGTTCAATGTTCCTATTTTTATTTATTTTCTCTTTTACTCTCAGATAATTTAATGCTTGTATTACATATGTTGCCTATTTGGCTTATGAGCCATTCATGTTGGGATTTTCTTAATTAATGCAGTTGAGGTATTTCATATCTAAGATTCTTATTTAGCTTTTTTTTATATTATTGGCTTTAATTGATTAACTGGAAGCTCTTGAGTTATCAACTATTCATGATTGATTGTTATGTCGGCTAATTAACTGGAATTCCACTAACTCTAGTCTTTCCTTAGGATTTGGCTAGGACTTGGGAAATCTAACCAATTAGTTCACTTGACTTTCCCTTGCTTACGCAAAGGTTAACTAAGTGGGATTAACTTCCATTCTTATAGGAGTAACTAGGATAGGACTTCCAAATTTTCATATCTTGCCAAGAGTTTATTTCATAGTTAATTATTTATTTTATTTGTCCTTTAATTTACTTGTTCCCCACTTTCAAAACCCCAATTTACAAAACCCATAACCAATAATAAGAACATACCTCCCTGCAATTCCTTGAGAAGACGACCCGAGGTTTGAATACTCGGTTATCAATTTTAAAAGGGTTTGTTACTTGTGACAACCAAAACGTTTGTAAGAAAGGTTGATTGCTTGGTTTAATAACTATACTTACAACGAGAGTTTACTATAACTTCTAAACCATCAATCTTCAGTTCTTCAAAAATGGCGCCGTTGCTGGGGAATTGCAAACGTGTGCCTTATTATTGGTTATTGTAAATATTTTTCAAAAAAAATTATATCTTTTTCAAAATCTTATCTTATCCTTTTTCAAAAATCATATCTTTTTCAAAATCCTATCATATCTTTTTCAAAATCTTATCTTTTTCAAAATAATTTCTTTTTGTTAGTTTTTGTTTCTAAATTTCTCATAGTACGATGAACTCTCACCCCTTTGGCTATGAGTCTGGTTACAACTATGTTGCAGGAAGAGGAAGCTATAACAGGAATATGCATCAAGGTCAAAGCAATCAAAGATGGACAGAGCCAAGAGGATCTGATCAACCCTTTAGGCAACAACACCTTCTAAGATATCATGGACAGAGACCACTCTGCAATGCATACCAGGATGATAGATATGGTGGACCCCCTTGTAGTTACCAACAAGCCCCATCATATGCCAATGAACCACCCCCTCAACATAGCTTTGAACCACCACACTCACAAGCCCCTTTCCACCATTCACCTCCACATGACCCCAATCTTTATTCACCACACCAACCACCATATGAACCATACCCAGAACCACCACCTCAATATATATCATCTCCATATCCTTATCAAAAAGAACCACTTCCGTGTTATGAACCTTTTCTCCCAACAAATGAACCCTCCTATCCACCCCAAACCTCCATGGAAAGCAAACTTGCCTCTATCACTAGTCTCACTTCTACTCTTCAAGCACTTATATCCCGCATAGGCCAACCCTCTACACCCAATATTCAACCCTCAAGCTCCACTGCACTTCAATCTCAACCACATAATGATCCACCCATCCCATCACCACCATCCATGGAAGAGCGCCAACATCCATTAATCCAAGAGCAACATGATCCCACTGATACAATTGACATGGAACAAGAGAGAGAGGATCATCTTCATGAATCCAAACTTCATAAGGAGCTAGAGGAGGCACTAAAGGTGAAGGTAGTAGAGACCCTTGAAATTAATAGCGCAATTAAAGAACTAGTGAAAAAAGACAACAAGGAGGATTTTGTACTTGAAGGTGAAGAAATGGTTGAACAGGAAATCATCAAGGATGAATACGATTTCACTTGAATACCTGGATCAAGCAAGAAATCGATTACCTTTTCGACGTTCGGACATTCAAAGAACCCCCATGGCTTCATGTGGAAAATCTACTGAAGAACGTAGCAGGAAGGAGAAGTTGGGCACTCCGGTGGATAGCGAGCAGTGCAATTTTGTATTGGAACAATTGGAAGAAGCTACGCCTGCCATTGAAGAGGAAAAAGTGGTTGAAGACTTAGGAGATGCTGAACCTCCATGGGAAAGTCCAGTTATAGAGCCTCCTTCAAAGACGTTTAAAATTGATGTTGAGGAGGGTGTACAACCTCCAAGGCATCTCATGATTGAAGACTTTGAAGGGGATGGTCAAGAGATGGATTCGATCATTGATGAATTCTTATCTACATTTGTGTCCTCTCCCATTGGACTTGACATGGAGATGAAAGAAGAAGAAGCACAACCTCCCATGCCGTTGGTGAACAATGAAGCAGAGATTGAATTGGAAGAAATCCACCAAGAGGAAGAGGTTGATATTGAAGAAGATTGCAAAGAGGTGGAAGATGTCGAAGAAGAGCACAAGGGAGTGGAGCTTGCACGTTCATTAGAAACACCTCCCTCTAAGTTGCCATCATCCTTCACAACATTCAAGTGGGTAAAATTCATATCCCTTAGCTTTCTTATTCCACTTGAATATGGGCTACTGGAGATGGATGGTCAGCTTAGAACTCTTTTTGGCATTAAGAGTAAGCGGAAGATGGTAAGTGGTAAGAATTGTCCTGCAAGGTTCATTATGGTTGGAAGCTTTAAGTTTAAACGCAAAGGTTGGTGTACAGCTCAACTGAATGGGTCTAAGAAGTTGTTTGGCCGCTTTAGTGAGAATTCAGACTGCTTGCCACCCGGATGGAATCATGAGAATCAACTTGAAGATGGGTGTAGAAACAAGATTTGGGATCCAGGAATATATGAGGATCAATTTTGGGAGCTCAAAGCTTGTGAAGAACTCCATCAAAGCTTGAGGAATTTACTTAGTATGGATAGAGCTTATTGGAAGACCAAGCATTGATGGAAGTTTCAAGATGAGTTCAAGCATAAGCCACCATGACAAGGAGCTCGCCAAATGTCCAACTTAAGGACTTTAACTAAAAGTGCTAGGTGGGAGACAATCCACCATAGTATGATCGTTCCCTTTTCAGTTTTAATTATAGTCTGTTTGTTTGTTTTTGAGTTTTAATTGAACCTGGAATCATACATACTTGCATAGCATTCATATTAAGCATTTCATTCTCCATACTACATTATAAAAAAAATCGCACGTAACGCGATAGCGTCGCTGACGCGTCCGCGTCACATGTGCTTTAGGGAGAAACAAAACGTGAACAGAGAGTCACGCGAGAGCGTGGCTGGAATGAATAAAACAAATTATAATGTAATGACTTTGTGAGTTTAGACACTGAAATCAAATTATATTTAAAGTGAGGTATGAATAAAACATTGGTAAGAATCAAATGTTTAGAGAGTTGCACAGTGCCACAAATGTTTGTTGTAGTGGTAGAACCATCAGGTAGATTTACCAAAACTAGTCTCATATAATGAAAAGTTTTGAAAGACTCTTGAATATAGGATGCATGATCAGTAGCTCCACTGTCAAGTATCCAAGAAGTTTTAGTAAAATTTGATGATACACTCAAGCAATGCCTACCTTTTGGTTGAGTAAGGGTGGCGGAAGAAGTAATGTGGTTTACACTATTTGAAGTTGGCATGCGTGGTTGTTGAAGGAGTGCTAGTAAGGTTTCCTTCTGATCTGGAGTCAACACAAGTACTGTATCATCGCAAGAAATAAAAATGGAGAAACTTCAAAAATAATTTTAGAAAAGGGATTAGTAATTTTTGAAAATTAAAGATAAGATAAGATTAAAATTAAAATTTAGAACAAAAAGAATTTTTGAAAAAGAGGTGAGATATTTTCGAAAATTAGAGAGGGAAAAGTAGTTAGGTGGTTTTGAAAAAGATAAGGAACAAACAAAAAGTCAAAGAGTTAGTTGAAAAAGAAATTAAAATCAAATTTTTAAAAGGATAAGAAGATAATAAGTTAGATAAGATATTTTGAAATCAAATTTTGAAAAAGATAAAATTTTTGAAAAAGATAAGATAAAAGATAAAAAGATTTAATTCAAAAATTTGAAATTACTTACTTCACTAACAAGAAACTACAAGATAAAATTCTAGAACTTAAAGATTGAACCTTTCTTAACAAGAAAGTAACAAACTTCAAAGTTTTGAATCAATCACATTAATTGTTAGCTAATTTTCGAAAATATGATATAAAGATAAGAAAAAGATTTTGAAAATATTTTGAAAAAGATTTTTTTTGAAATTTTCAAAAAAATAAAAAAAATGAAAAAGATATAATTTTTGAAAAAGATTTTGAAAAGATAAGATTTTTAAAATTGAAAATTTTGACTTGACTTGTAAGAAACAACTAATTTTGAAAATTTTTGACTAAGTCAACTCAAATTTTCAAAAATTTGGAGAAAAATAAGGAAAAGATAATTTTTTTATTTTTGAATTTTTAATGATGACAGAGAAAAACAACAAAAATACTCAATGCATGAAATTTTTAGATCAAAACAATGAATGCATGCAAGAATGCTATGAATGTCAAGATGAACACTAAGAACACTTTGAAGATCATGATGAACATCAAGAACATATTTTTGAAAAATTTTTTATGCAAAGAAAACATGCAAGACACCAAACTTAGAAATCTTTAATGCATGGACTCTAACAAACGAAAAATGCACATGAAAAACAACAAACAACACAAAACAAGAAATCATCAAGATCAAACAAGAAGACTTGTCAAGAACAACTTGAAGATCATGAAGAACACTATGAATGCATGGAATTTTCGAAAAATGCAAGAAAAATTTTTTTAAAGCATGCAATTGACACCAAACTTAAAAATTGACTCAAGACTCAGACAAGAACACAAAATATTTATGATTTTTATGATTTTCTAATTTTTTTTTTTGGATTTTTATTAAATTTTTTTTTCGAAAATATTTTTGGAAAAACGAAAAAGAAAAATTTTGAAAAGAAAATTACCTAATCTGAGCAACAAGATGAACCGTCAGTTGTCCATACTCGAACAATCCCCGGCAACGGCGCCAAAAACTTGGTGGACGAAATTGTGATAAAAGAGTTCCAGGCACTGTTAGAGAAGCTCACAACTCCGTTCAACTTAACCAGCAAGTGTACTGGGTCATCCAAGTAATACCTTACGTGAGTAAGGGTCGATCCCACAGAGATTGTTGGTATGAAGCAAGCTATGGTCACCTTGTAAATCTCAGTCAAGCGGATTCAGGTATATTTGGATTATTGGTTTAAATTTGATTAATGGAATAAATAAAAAATAAAGATAAATAAACTAAGATAGAAATACTTATGTAAATTAATGGTGGGGATTTCAGATAGGCGTATGGAGATGCTGTGCTCCTCTCGAATTTCTACTTTCTTATTGCTCTCATCCAATCCTTCTTACTCCTTTCCATGGCAAGCTGTATGTAGGGCATCACCATCATCAATGGCTACTTTTAATCCTCTCGGGAAAATGGTCCTATGCACTGTCACTGCAGGCTAATCGTCTGGAGGCATCACCCTTGTTGATGGCTATATCCCATCCTCTCAGTGAAAATGGTCCAAATGCTCTGTCACAGCACGGCTAATCATCTGTCGGTTCTCAATCAGGTTGGAGTAGAATCCATTGATTCTTTTGCGTTTGTCATCACGCCCAGCCTTCAGGAGTTTGAAGCTCGTCACAGTCATTCAATACCGGAATCCTACTCGGAATACCACAGACAAGGTTAGACTTTCCGGATTCCCGGGATCCTACTCGGAATACCACAGACAAGGTTAGACTTTTCGGATCCCCATGAATGCCGCCATCTATCTAGCTTATACCACGAAGATTCTGTTGGGGAATCTAAGAGATATGCGCCCGGCCTAGAGTAGAACGGAAGTGGTTGTCAATCCCGCGCGTTTATAGGTGAGAATGATGATGAGTGTCACGGATCATCATATTCATCAAAGTGTTGTGCAACGTATATCTTGGAATAAGAATAAAAGAGAATTGAATAGAAAGTAATAATAATTGTATTGAAACTTGAGGTACAGTAGAGCTCCACACCCTTAATCTATGGTGTGCAGAAACTCCACCGTTGAGAATACATAAGTGAAAGGTTTAGGCATGGCTGAATGGCCAGCCCCCATGGTCTAAGGACTATGCGCCCCCAGATGTTCCTCAGATCTAAAGTGATCAAAAAAAGATGTCTAATACAATAGTTAAATGTCCTATATATACTAGACTAGCTACTAGGGTTTACATGAGTAAGTAATTGATGCATAAATCCACTTCCGGGGCCCACTTGGTGTGTGCTTGGGCTGAGCTTGATCTATTCACGAGCTGAGGCTTTTCTTGGAGTTGAACTCCAAGTTATAACGTGTTTTGGGCGTTCAACTCCGGATCATGACGTGTTTCTGGCGTTTAACTCCAGACAGCAGCATGTACTTGGTGTTCAACGCCAAGTTACGTCGTCAATTTCCGATCAAAGTATGAACTATTATATATTGCTGGAAAGCTCTGGATGTCTACTTTCCAACGCCGTTGAGAACGTGCCATTTGGAGTTCTGTAGCTCCAGAAAATTCATTTCGAGTGTAGGGAGGTCAGATTCCAACAGCATCAGCAGTCCTTTTTGTCAGATTGTGACTCAGCTTTGCTAGAGTCCCCGGTTAGTGGTGTCCAGAGCTCCTAAGCACACTCTTTTGCTTTGGATCACGACTTTAACCACTCAGTCTCAAGCTTTACACTTGGACCTTCATGACACAAGCACATGGTTAGGGACAGCTTGATTTAGCCGCTTAGGCCTGGATTTGGGCCCTCCTATCCATTGATGCTCAAAGCCTTGGATCCTTTTTACCCTTGCCTTTTGGTTTTAAGGGCTATTGGCTTTTTCCGCTTGTTTTTTTTCTTTTTCTTTCTATATATTTTTTTCGCCATTTTTTTTGCAAGCTTTTTACTTTTCACTGCTTTTTCTTGCTTCAAGAATCAATTTCATGATTTTTCAGATCATCAATAACATTTCTCTTTGTTCATCATTCTTTCAAGAGCCAACAGTTTTAACATTCATAAACAACAAAATCAAAAATATGCACTGTTCAAGAATTCATTCAGAAAACAAAAAGTATTGTCACCACATCAATATAATTAAATTAAATTCAAGGATAAATTTGAAATTCATGTACTTCTTGTTCTTTTGAATTAAAACATTTTTCGTTTAAGAGAGGTGAAGGATTAATGGGATTATTCATAACTTTAAGACATAGTCACTAACTACTAATGATCATGAAGTAGAGACACAAAACATAGATAAACATACAACATAAAAACCGAACAGCAGAAAGAAATAGGAACAAGGAATGAATCCACCTTAGTGGCGTCTTCTTCTTGAAGGACCAACAATGTCCTTAAGTTCTTCTATGTCCCTTCCTTGCCTTTGTTGCTCCTCCCTCATTGCTCTTTGATCTTCTCTTATTTCATGGAGAATGATGGAGTGCTCATGATGTTCCACCCTTAATTGTTCCACATTGTGGCTCAAATCTTCTAAGGAAGTGTTGAGTTGTTCCCAATAGTTGTTGGGAGGAAAGTGCATCCCTTGAGGCATCTCAGGGATTTCTTGATGATGAGCTTCCTCATGCATCTCTTGAGAACCGTGAAGGGTCTCTCTTGCTTGCTCCATCCTCTTCTTGGTGATGGGCTTATCCTCTTCAATGGAGATGTCTACTTCTATGATAACTCCAGCTGAGTAACATAGATGGCAAATAAGGTGAGGAAAAGCTAGCCTTGCCATGGTGGAGGGCTTGTCGGCTATTTTGTAGATTTCATTGGAGATGACCTCATGAACTTCTACTTCCTCTCCAATCATGATGCTATGAATCATGATGGCTCGATCCACAGTAACTTCAGATCGGTTGCTAGTGGGAATGATGGAGCGCTAAATGAACTCCAACCATCCTCTAGCCACAGGCTTGAGGTCCAGTTTTCTTAGTTGGACTGGCTTGCCTTTGGAGTCTCTCTTCCATTGAGCTCCTTCCACACATATGTCCATTAGGACTTGGTCCAACCTTTGATTAAAGTTGACCCTTCTAGTGTAGGGGCGTTCATCTCCTTGCATCATGGGCAAGTGGAATGCCAACCTCACATTTTCTGGACTAAAATCTAAGTATTTCCCCCAAACCATTGTGAGATAATTCTTTGGACTCGGGTTCATACTTTGATCATGGTTCCTAGTGATCTATGCATTGGCATAGAACTCTTGAACCATTAAGATTCAGACTTATTGCATGGGGTTGGTTAGGACTTCCCAACCTCTTCTTCGGATCTCATGTCGGATCTCCGGGTACTCATTTTTCTTGAGCTTGAAAGGGACCTCAGGGATCACCTTCTTCTTTGCCACAACATCATAGAAGTGGTCTTGATGACTCTTGGAGATGAATCTTTTCATCTCCCATGACTCAGAGGTGGAAGCTTTTGTCTTCCCTTTTCCTTTTCTAGAGGATTCTTCGGCCTTAGGTGCCATTGATGGTAGTGGAAAACAAAAAAGATTGTGCTTTGACCACACCAAACTTAAAATATTGCTCGTCCTCGAGGAAGAGAAGAAAGAAGAGAAGAAGAAGAAGAAGAGAATATGGAGGAGAAGGGGAAGTGTAGGTTCGGCCAAGGTATGGAAGAGGGGGTTGTGTTGTGTGAAAATGAAGTAGAATGGAAGGGTATATATAGGAAAAGGAGAGAGGGTAGATTCGGCCATGTTAGGGTGGGATTGGGTGGGAAAATGTTTTTGAATTTGAAGGTAGGTGGGGTTTATGAGGAAGAGTGGATGGATGTGAGTGGTGAATAGGTGATTGGAAAGAGAGATTGAGGTGATTGGTGAAGGATTTTTGGGAAGTGTGACATGGGGAAGAGTAAAATAGGATTAGGAGGTAAGGTGGGAATATAGTAGGTGGGGATCCTGTGGGGTCCACAGATCCTGAGGTGATCCTGTGGGGTCCACAGATCCTGAGGTGATCCTGTGGGGTCCACAGATCCTGAGGTGTCAAGGAATTCCATCCCTGCACCAAATAGGCATGTAAAATGCCTTTTCACACCATTCTGGCGTTTAAACGCCGAGTGGTGCACATTCTGGGTGTTCAACGCCCATATGTAACATGTTTCTGGCGTTGAACGCCAGTTTCATGCTTGTTACTGGCGTTCAGCGCCAGCTTTTCCTCTAGGCACATTCCTGGCGTTCAGCGCCAGAATGTTGCTTGTTTCTGGCGTTCAGCGCCAGATTCATGCTCTGTTCTGGCGTTGAATGCCAGCCAGATGCACCTTACTGGCGTTGAACGCCAGCCTGTGCTTCCTCCAGGGTGTGATTTTTCTTCTGCTATTTTTTGATTCTGTTTTTAATTTTTATATTTTTTTTTTGTGACTCCACATGATCATGTACCTAATAAAACACAAAATAACAATGGAATAAAATAAAATAAAAATTAGATAAATAAAATTGGGTTGCCTCCCAACAAGCGCTTCTTTAATGTCAATAGCTTGACAGTGGCTCTCATGGAGCCACAAAGGTGATCGGGTCAATGTTGTATAGTCCCAACACCAAACTTAGAGTTTGGATATGGGATCTTGACACCAAACTTAGAGTTTGGTTGTGGCCTCCCAACACCAAACTTAGAGTTTGACTGTGGGGGCTCTTCTTGACTCTGAACTGAGAAAAGCTCTTCATGCTTACTCTCTTTTGTCACAGAGGGATGGCCATGTGCCTTAAACACAAGGTAGTCCCCAGTCAATTGAAGGACTATTTCACCTCTGTTGACATCTATCACAGCTCCTGCTGTGGCTAGGAAAGGTCTTCCAAGGATGATACATTCATCCTCTTCCTTCCTAGTGTCTAAGATTATGAAATCAGTAGGGATGTAAAGGCCTTCAACCTTTACTAACACGTCCTCTACTATTCCATAAGCTTGTCTCAATGACTTGTCTGCCAATTGTAATGAGAACAAGGCAGGTCGTACCTCAATGATCCCCAGCTTCTCCATTACAGAGAGTGGCATAAGATTTATCCCTGACCCTAGATCACATAGAGCTTTTTCAAAGGTCATGGTGCCTATGGTACAAGGTATTAAGAACTTGCGAGGATCTTGTTTCTTTTGAGGTAGAGTTTGCTGAATCCAGGTATCCAGCTCATTAATGAGCAAGGGAGGTTCACTTTCCCAAGTCTCATTACCAAACAACTTGGCATTCAGCTTCATGATAGCTCCTAAATATTGAGCAACTTGCTCTCCAGTCACATCTTCATCCTCTTTAGAGGAAGAATAGTCTTCAGAGCTCATGAATGGCAGAAGGAGATTTAGTGGAATCTCTATGGTCTCTATATGAGCCTCAGATTCCTTTGGATCCTTAATAGGAAATTCTTTCTTGCTTGAGGGACATCCCAGGAGGTCTTTCTCACTAGGATTTTCGTCCTCCTCCTCCCTTGTGCATTCGGCCATATTGATTATATCAATGGCCTTGCACTCTCCTTTTGGATTCTCTTCTGTATTGCTTGGGAGAATACTGGGAGGAGTTTCAATGACTTTCTTACTCAGCTGGCCTACTTGTGCCTCCAGATTTCTAATGGAGGATCTTGTTTCACTCATGAAACTGAAAGTGGCCTTTGACAGATCAGAGACTAGATTGGCTAAATTAGAAGTGTTTTGTTCATAATTCTCTGTCTGTTGCTGAGAAGATGATGGAAAAGGCTTGCTATTGCTCAGCCTGTTGCGTCCACCATTGTTAAAGCCTTGTTGAGGCTTTTGTTGATCCTTCCATGAGAAATTTGGATGATTTCTCCATAATGAGTTATAGGTGTTTCCATAAGGTTCACCCATGTAATTAACCTCTGCCATGGCAGGGTTCTCAGGATCATAAGCTTCTTCAGAAGCTGCGTCTTTAGTACTGTTGGATGCATGTTGCCATCCATTCAGATTTTGAGAGATCATGTTGACCTGTTGAGTCAACACTTTGTTCTGAGCCAATATGGCATTCAGAGCATCAATTTCAAGAACTCATTTCTTCTGAGGTATCCCATTATTCACGAAATTCCTCTCAGAAGTATACATGAATTGGTTGTTTGCAACCATGTCAATGAGTTCTTGAGCCTCTTCAGGCGTTTTCTTTAGGTGAATAGATCCACCTGCAGAATGGTCCAATGATATTTTCGAAAATTCAGACAGGCCATAATAGAATATATCTAATATGGTCCATTCTGAAAACATGTCAGATAGACATCTTTTGGTCAGCTGCTTGTATCTTTCCCAAGCTTCATAGAGAGATTCACCATCTTTTTGTTTGAAGGTTTGAACATCCACTCTCAGCTTGCTCAGCTTTTGAGGAGGAAAGAATTTGTCCAAGAAGGTAGTGACCAGCTTATCGCAGGAGTCCAGGCTATCCTTGGGTTGTGAATCCAACCATATTCTACAGCAACAGGGAAAAGCATGAGTCTGTAGACTTCAGGATCAACTCCATTCGTCTTTACAGTCTCACAGATCTGCAAGAACTCAGTTAAAAACTGATAAGGATCTTCATATGGAAGTCCATAAAACTTGCAGTTTTGTTGCATTAAGGCAACTAGCTGAGGTTTCAGCTCAAAGTTATTGGCTCCAATGGCAGGAATGGAGATGCTTCTTCCATCAAATTTGGACGTTGGCTTTGTGAAGTCACCAAGCATTCTCCTTGCATTATTATTATTTTCGGCTGCCATCTCCTTCTCTTGTTCGAAAATTTCTGAAAGGTTGTTTCTGGATTATTGTAATTTAGTTTCTCTTAGTTTCCTTTTCAGAGTCCTTTCAGGTTCAGGATCAATTTCAACAAGAGTGCCTTTTTCCCTGTTCCTGCTCATATGAAAGAGAAGAAAACAAGAAAAGAAGAGGAATCCTCTATGTCACAGTATAGAGATTCCTTTATGTTAGTAGAAAACGAAAGGGGAGAAGAATGAAGAATAGTGGGTTCGGATATTTAGATGAAGAGAGGTGAAGAGAAGTGTTAGTAAATAAATAATTAAATAGAATAAGAAAAGAGATGGAGAAATTTCAAAAATAATTTTAAAAAAGGGATTAGTAATTTTCGAAAATTAAAGATAAGATAAGATTAAAATTAAAATTTAGAACAAAAAGAATTTTTGAAAAAGAGATGAGATATTTTCGAAAATTAGAGAGGGAAAAGTAGTTAGGTGGTTTTGAAAAAGATAAGGAACAAACAAAAAGTCAAAGAGTTAGTTGAAAAAGAAATTAAAATCAAATTTTTAAAAAGATAAGAAGATAAGAAGTTAGATAAGATATTTTGAAATCAAATTTTGAAAAAGATAAAATTTTTGAAAAAGATAAGATAAAAGATAAAAAGATTTAATTCAAAAATTTGAAATTACTTACTTCACTAACAAGAAACTACAAGATAAGATTCTAGAACTTAAAGATTGAACCTTTCTTAACAAGAAAGTAACAAACTTCAAATTTTTGAATCAATCACATTAATTGTTAGCTAATTTTCGAAAATATGATATAAAGATAAGAAAAAGATTTTGAAAATATTTTGAAAAAGATTTTTTTTTGAAATTTTCAAAAAATAAAAAAAATGAAAAAGATATAATTTTTGAAAAAGATTTTGAAAAGATAAGATTTTTAAAATTGAAAAGTTTGACTTGACTTGTAAGAAACAACTAATTTTGAAAATTTTTGACTAAGTCAACTCAAATTTTCAAAAATTTGGAGAAAAATAAGGAAAAGATAATTTTTTTTATTTTTGAATTTTTAATGATGACAGAGAAAAACAACAAAAATACTCAATGCATGAAATTTTTAGATCAAAACAATGAATGCATGCAAGAATGCTATGAATGTCAAGATGAACACTAAGAACACTTTGAAGATCATGATGAACATCAAGAACATATTTTTGAAAAAAATTTTATGCAAAGAAAACATGCAAGACACCAAACTTAGAAATCTTTAATGCATGGACTCTAACAAACGAAAAATGCACATGAAAAACAACAAACAACACAAAACAAGAAATCATCAAGATCAAACAAGAAGACTTGTCAAGAACAACTTGAAGATCATGAAGAACACTATGAATGCATGGAATTTTCGAAAAATGCAAGAAAAATTTTTTTAAAGCATGCAATTGACACCAAACTTAAAAATTGACTCAAGACTCAGACAAGAACACAAAATATTTATGATTTTTATGATTTTCTAATTTTTTTTGGATTTTTATTAAATTTTTTTTCGAAAATATTTTTGGAAAAACGAAAAAGAAAAATTTTGAAAAGGTTTTTGAAAAGAAAATTACCTAATCTGAGCAACAAGATGAACCGTCAGTTGTCCATACTCGAACAATCCCCGGCAACGGCGCCAAAAACTTGGTGGACGAAATTGTGATAAAAGAGTTCAAGGCACTGTTAGAGAAGCTCACAACTCCGTTCAACTTAACCAGCAAGTGTACTGGGTCATCCAAGTAATACCTTACGTGAGTAAGGGTCGATCCCACAGAGATTGTTGGTATGAAGCAAGCTATGGTCACCTTGTAAATCTCAGTCAAGCGGATTCAAGTATAATTGGATTATTGGTTTAAATTTGATTAATGGAATAAATAGAAAATAAAGATAAATAAACTAAGATAGAAATACTTATGTAAATTAATGGTGGGGATTTCAGATAGGCGTATGGAGATGCTGTGCTCCTCTCGAATTTCTACTTTCTTATTGCTCTCATCCAATCCTTCTTACTCCTTTCCATGGCAAGCTGTATGTAGGGCATCACCATCATCAATGGCTACTTTTAATCCTCTCGGAAAAATGGTCCTATGCGCTGTCACTGCACGGCTAATCGTCTGGAGGCATCACCCTTGTTGATGGCTATATCCCATCCTCTCAGTGAAAATGGTCCAAATGCTCTGTCACAGCACGGCTAATCATCTGTCGGTTCTCAATCAGGTTGGAGTAGAATCCATTGATTCTTTTGCGTTTGTCATCACGCCCAGCCTTCAGGAGTTTGAAGCTCGTCACAGTCATTCAATACCGGAATCCTACTCGGAATACCACAGACAAGGTTAGACTTTCCGGATTCCCGGGATCCTACTCGGAATACCACAGACAAGGTTAGACTTTCCGGATCCCCATTAATGCCACCATCTATCTAGCTTATACCACGAAGATTCTGTTGGGGAATCTAAGAGATATGCGCCCGGCCTAGAGTAGAACGGAAGTGGTTGTCAATCACGCGCGTTCATAGGTGAGAATGATGATGAGTGGCACGGATCATCATATTCATCAAAGTGTTGTGCAACGTATATCTTGGAATAAGAATAAAAGAGAATTGAATAGAAAGTAATAATCATTGTATTGAAACTTGAGGTACAGTAGAGCTCCACACCCTTAATCTATGGTGTGCAGAAACTCCACCGTTGAGAATACATAAGTGAAAGGTTCAGGCATGGCCGAATGGCCAGCCCCCATGGTCTAAGGACTATGCGCCCCCAGATGTTCCTCAGATCTAAAGTGATCAAAAAAAGATGTCTAATACAATAGTTAAATGTCCTATATATACTAGACTAGCTACTAGGGTTTACATGAGTAAGTAATTGATGCATAAATCCACTTCCGGGGCCCACTTGGTGTGTGCTTGGGCTGAGCTTGATTTATTCACGAGCTGAGGCTTTTCTTGGAGTTGAACTCCAAGTTATAACGTGTTTTGGGCCTTCAACTCCAGATCATGACGTGTTTCTGGCGTTTAACTCCAGACAGCAGCATGTACTTGGTGTTCAACGCCAAGTTACGTCGTCAATTTCCGATCAAAGTATAAACTATTATATATTGCTGGAAAGCTCTGGATGTCTACTTTCCAACGCCGTTGAGAGCGCGCCATTTGGAGTTCTGTAGCTCCAAAAAATTCATTTCGAGTGCAGGGAGGTCAGATTCCAACAGCATCAGCAGTCCTTTTTGTCAGCCTTTTTCAGAGTTTTGCTCAAGTCCCTCAACTTCAGCCAAAAATTACCTGAAATCACAGAAAAACACACAAACTCATAGTAAAGTCCAGAAATGTGAATTTAACATAAAAACTAATGAAAACATCCCTAAAAGTAGCTTGAACTTACTAAAAACTACCTAAAAACAATGCCAAAAAGCGTATAAATTATCCGCTCATCAGTTCCATTCTATATGTCCATTATTTAGTATATTTACATACTTGCATATGATTGAGGCCATTGTTTGATTCTATCTCATCATTCCCAAATTAGCCTACCATTTACATCACCCTTGTTAGCCCCCTTGAGCCTTTAAATCCCCTCTTGTTTTATAACCACATTATTAGCCTTAAGCAGAAAAACAAAATAAAAATTCCAAGTTGAATCCTTGGTTAGCTTAAGATAAATATTGTGCAAAATTTAAGTGTGGGAAATTTTATGGGAACATGGGATGATAGAAAAAAAAAGTAGGGAATTAATTTGAATAAGTTATTTGAAAATTTGGGAAGCATGCTCATATGAAATCAAAATAATTAAATTACCATATGCATTGAAAAAAAAATTTAAGTAATTGAATAAGGGGATACAAAAAATAATAATAATAATAATAAAATAAAAAAATATTACCCCAAATAAAAAAAAAAGAATCAATGCACACGGGACAAAATTCAAAAATAAGTTTGATACATGAGCATGTAATACAAAAGTGGGAAAAATTTGGGTAGCTAGGTAAAGCATTTTAAATTGTATAAAGTATGTATATGTTAGGTGAGATCTTAGACTAATCAAGGATTCAATTATTTAGCTCACTTAGCCTTATATATATACCCTTACCCTTACCTTAGCCCCATTACAACCTTGAAAAAGACCTCATGATGTTTGTATGTATACATTAAATATTTGTTGATTAATTAGATGAAGAACAAAGTTTAGAAAGTATGACTAGGGAAGAGTAGAGTGGATTACCCTAGACACTTGAGAGATTA
Source organism: Arachis hypogaea (assembly GCF_003086295.3). Taxonomy (NCBI): domain Eukaryota; kingdom Viridiplantae; phylum Streptophyta; class Magnoliopsida; order Fabales; family Fabaceae; genus Arachis; species Arachis hypogaea. The sequence goes on along the minus strand of NC_092045.1, from coordinate 38,999,832 downwards.
GAGTGATATAAACTACCAGTGAGGGTTTAGCGCTTAATTCTATGTTCTCTGCTTTCATGAGATATCTTCTTCTTGCAAGTTATTTATATTGTATTTTGTGATTTGAATTAGTGAAATCCAAGTAGGTAGAGTCATTTTAGGATGTAGTTGCATTCACATTCATAGGTTGCATTGCATGAGTCCTGCCTTTCCCTACTCATTTATTTTGTCTCCTTGAGCTTAGCATGAGGACATGCTAATGATTAAGTGTGGGGAGGTTGATAAACCACTATTTTATGGTTTATATTGTATTTAATTGAGTGGTTTTATCAAGCTTTTCACCCACTTATTCATATGATTTGCATGATTTTACAATTCCTTCCTAGTTTAGTTCTATGATTGAAAACATGCTTCTTTGGTCTTAATTTAGCTAATCTTAATCCTCTCCTATTACCATTCGATGTCTTGATCTGTGTGTTAAGTGTTTCAGGTTTTATAGGGCAGGAATGACTTAGAGAATAAAGAGGAAGCGTGCAAAAATGGAAGGAACACAAGGAGTTAAGGAGATGACCAGCGAGAAGTCATGCGATCGCATGGCTCACGCGACCGCGTGAAATGGAAGAAATCAGAGTGACGCGATCGCGTGCCTGACGCGACCGCGCGGATCGGAAGCTGCACAAATGACATGAATGCGTGGACGACGCGCACGCGTGATACGAAAAATGCTGAGTGACGCGATCGCGTGAACGACGCGGACGCGTGACGTGCGCGATCTGTAGAATTACAAAGGTCACTGGCAGAGATTCTGGGCCGCATTTCAACCTAGTTTTCGGTCCATAAGTACAAATTAAAGTCAGGGAACATGCAGAGACACAACATGCTTTCATAATTCATAATTTTAGTTTTAGATGTAGTTTTTAGTGAGAGATGCACTCTCCTCTCTCTTAGGATTAGGATTAGGATTAGAATTTATTTTAGGATTAAGATTTCTTTTCACTTCAGAATTATTTCATCTTCATATCAGGTTCAATGTTCCTATTTTTATTTATTTTCTCTTTTACTCTCAGATAATTTAATGCTTGTATTACATATGTTGCCTATTTGGCTTATGAGCCATTCATGTTGGGATTTTCTTAATTAATGCAATTGAGGTATTTCAGATCTAAGATTCTTATTTAGCTTTTTTTATATTATTGGATTTAATTGATTAACTGGAAGCTCTTGAGTTATCAACTATTCATGATTGATTGTTGTGTCGGCTAATTAACTGGAATTCCACTAACTCTAGTCTTTCCTTATGATTTGGCTAGGACTTGGGAAATCTAACCAATTAGTTCACTTGACTTTCCCTTGCTTACGCAAAGGTTAACTAAGTGGGATTAACTTCCATTCTTATAGGAGTAACTAGGATAGGGCTTCCGAATTTTCATATCTTGCCAAGAGTTTATTTCATAGTTAATTATTTATTTTATTTGTCCTTTAATTTACTTGTTCCCCACTTTCAAAACCCCAATTTACAAAACCCATAACCAATAATAAGAACATACCTCCCTGTAATTCCTTGAGAAGACGACCCGAGGTTTGAATACTCGGTTATCAATTTTAAAAGGGTTTGTTACTTGTGACAACCAAAACGTTTGTAAGAAAGGTTGATTGCTTGGTTTAGTAACTATACTTACAACGAGAGTTTACTATAACTTCCAAACCATCAATCTTCAGTTCTTTATGTGTCAAGAAGAGAGACCTGAGCAAGTAAATTCTTAGGGCTATTTCAACACTTAGTACCCTAAAATAAACTGGTTTGGGAGTGTTAATTGAATGCTTAACCTAAAGGGTCGTCTTGAGACAAAACACTTAGATTCGTGGTCAATCAAGGAAACAAAAGAGGAATGAAAGGAAAAGAACAATCAAAAAGAAAAATAATAACAAATTTTACTACTTCAAGGTGACAATCAATAGAAAGGGCTCTAGAAGCAAGCACTTAAAAAGGTCCTCAAAAGTCTAGGAGTTCATTGTGATATGAAAGCAATAACAAAGCTCATACATGATTTGATACTTAGCCTCTATCTTTAATTGTGAATACATTCTTTTAAGGGTCAAGTCTCAATCAATTAAGAACAATTCACATTGATTTGCTTGGAGACAAGCAAAATTTAAGTTTAGTGTTGTGATGACTTACATCATCTACCTCTTTCTCTTAACTAAAATGACCATAGAATTGGTGAATTCTCATTCAATTGATGTAATTACATGAACTAAATGATGAATTTTATGGAACATTGCTTTGAAATGAGTCTTGTTTGAATTTCAGGTGAAAATAGAAACAAAAGAGGAAGAAAGCAAGGAAAATGAGCTAGGCGTGTGTACTGGGCGTGCCACATGGAGCAAATGCCATCATTTTGATTGGGCGTGGCATGCTAGCTATTGGGCGTGGCACACTAGCTATTGGGCGTGGCACGCCAGTTATCAATTCCAGATAGCAAAGTGGAAGAGCTTCTATGGGCATGGCACGCCAGAGTAGGGCGTGGCCCGCCAATTAGCATTTCCAGAAAGAGCCCAAGAAAGATTACTATGGGCGTGGCACGCCATTGATGGGTGTGGCATGCCAGTTGCACCTTCCAGATGAGACTCCATGAAGAGCTACATTGGGCGTAGCATACCAAGGCCAAGCGTGGCACGCCAACAACAATTTCCAGAAAGGAGGATTTGAAGAATTACAATGGGCGTGGCACATCATGGCTAGGCGTGGCACGCCAGCTATCTTTTCCAAAGAAGGAACTCCAAGTTCTACTATGGGCGTGGCACGTCAAGAATTCTGGCCAGAGAGGGATTCTTGAAGACTTTCAAGGGGCGTGGCACGCCAACCGCATCCTTTACAATGGGCGTGTCACGCCAAGTCGAAGGCATGGCACACCAGTGCAACAGAGCAGAGGAGAATAGAGGAAGCACCATTATGGGCGTGCCACTTGAGTCCTGAGCGTGGCACGCCAAGCTTGAGTAGTCACACCAACTTTAATGGATGTGCCACTTGATACTAGAGGCGTGGCACGCCAAGCTTGTAAAACCATAATACTGTTATGGGTGTGCCACTTGAGCCTGAGCGTGGCACGCTAGTTCACGTGACCAGCAAGGGAGAATGAAGCCCCAGCAAGGGCGTGGTACGCCAGTTCGAAGTCGTGGCACGCTAATACAAAGTTTCAAAGAAAGAGGTACAAGGCCTCATCGAAGGCGTGCCACTTGGGACTTAAGGCGTGGCACGCCAACCTTGCTCGCATCATGGTCGTGGAACGCCAGTTTACTGGACCAGAGGGGAGTATTCATGCATTATAAAGGGCGTGGCACGCCAGACCTAGGCGTGGCATGCCAGTTCAACCTTCCAGAGAAGAGATTAAAGGTCTTATCGAAGGCGTGGCACGCCACTGCTAGGTGTGGCACGCCAGTTACACTTTTCAGAAGAGAAGAATGAGTATTTTGCTGAGGGCGTGGCACACCAATGCTGTGCGTGCCACGCCCGTTCTACTTACCAGAGAAGAAGAAGGAAGATACTCTGAGGGCGTGCCACTTGAGTTATGGGCGTGGCACGCCAAGTCGGCTACAACAAATGGGGTGTGCCACTTGGGATTTTGGCGTGGCACGCCACTCACACGTCGCTTACACGCCAGGCACATGTCTCAATTTAATGATTTTTCTCTTTAGTTTTCAATTGTAATTTTCTTTTCCTTTAGTGATTTTCATTTTTTAGTAATAGGAGTAGTATAAATACCCCCTTGAGAGTACTAAAAAAGGGGTTGGTGAGTTGGTTGTTAGCTTGGAACTTTTACTTTATGCTTCACTTCATCTTCTCCCATCTCTTGTACTTTCTCTAAGCTTTGAGTAGCTAACTTCCCTCTCATTGGGAGAGAGAGCTCTATTATACTTGATGGATTAATTGATAGTGAATTTCTTCTTCTCTTCATATTCTCATTGATTTACTAGAAGGAATTTCGATCTTCATGCTTAGTGTTCAATCATCTTGGAAAAGAGGTTGAATGCAAATTGGGTTTCATGGGAGCCTTGGAAAAGGAAACATGAAATCATGCTTGAAATTCCTTCTCACACTGAGTAGATTTGGGTTTTGGGATTGGATATGGTGACATAAAATCTACCCAATATTTGGATCTATGAGGATGTGTGGTAAAATCAGGGACCAAGCTTATCTCTCTTCATGAGCAATTAGACCAAGGAATTGGCTGATTATCAAGAGTTGAGAGATTGAATAACCAAGGAATTGGGGCTCAATCAATCATGATTTCCAAGATGTCAATGAGTTCCAAAATTGAAGTTGAGATGATTTGAATTTGTTCTAAAGAGAGCAACATCTCCCAACTCCAATGAATCTTCCCTATTGTTATCTTCCCTATTCTTTATAACTTTCTTTAATTTCTGCTATCCACACATTCCCATTTACAATTCAGTCATTTATGTTTCTGCAATGTACTTTCATGTTCTTTACATTTTTGCACTTTATTGCTTTCCTTTTTCTTTAAGTCATATACAATTCTGCCATTTAGAATTCTACACTCAACAATTCTTTTTGATTAGCTTGACTAAATCACCCAGTAACTAAAGCTGTTCAATCAATTAACTCTGTGGGATTCGACCTCACTCATAGTGAGTTATTACTTGACGATAATTTGGTATACTTGCCAAAGATGGGTTCATTATAGTGATATAGTGAATTTTTAAGTCCATCACTCCCCACACTAATTAAATTTATTTTTTGATTGATGATGTATTCTGAATGTTGTCTATCTAGATGACCCCTTGGAATTTTTTTGATGTTTATGGCTTCCATTTGAGTATTTGTTGGCATATTATATCTATTTTGCTCAACCTTCTATTTTATTTTCTTAATGCGTGACATACTATTTTTTCAATTGTGCTTAAGAGTTCCTCCAACTATGGCTCTGTCCTATGGAGATGATGTACAAAATGGTAGAAATCCAAGTCTCACAAGTGCAATTCAGTTAATCAAATGTTTTCCTACTGCCTTGCTCTATTGGCCACTAATTCAATTGGCTGGAGCAGCTACTGATGACATTGCATTGGGTGTTGCTGTTGGAAGTAAAGAAAGAGAAAACCTGCCTCGCGCAACATTTAATATTCGAGCCACACTTCTACTACTACTTATTGGTAAATAATTTTTTAGTTAAAATCTATTGTGAAATGGTTGCAAGTTGCTTTTGTTTTTATTCTTATATTGATTTAAAAGAATGATTTTGCTCAACCCATGTTTGATTAAATGCTTCATTGTTGTTATATTTCATAATTTTGTGTGCCTGAGTTTACTTCCTTTCGTTTTTCTACTTACAGTCTTAAGATTGCAATGCTTGTAATCTATTAGGTTCAAAGCAACAGCAGAGAAGAAAAAGAGGCAGGCGATGGAGAGTGTTCTGAGATATCTATTTCAATGGCAGGGTGAGGAGCTGTCAGTAGACATCATTGTAGGGATGAATTCCGTGGAAGGACGGAGTGAAAAATAAAATCCTAGGATTAGACTTATTTTGGTTTGAAGCAAACATTTTTTTCAATTTGACTATGCAATTCTTAGCAAGAGATTTACTATGTTGATATTTTTATAAATATATTAATTTGTTTTCCAGTTAATTTTGTTATTTTTGCCACAAGTTTAGATTCAATGGCATTAAAATATTAAGATTTATAGTATTAAAAAAACCAAAAAAAGCCAAAAAATATATCTATGAAATTAAACAAAAAAATAGCATTTTCAAAAGAAAAATCCAATTTTTTTCAATTTGATTTGAAATTAACGGCAGTTATAAACCGCCACAAACAACCCAAAATTAAAAAACTATAATAATATTATGGCAGTTTGTAACCGCCAATAAAAAAGAACAAAATTCTAATTACTTGTATATCGCAGCGGTTTAAAACCGCCGCTAAATTAGTTGCCGTAAAATCACTTCCCTGCGTCAATAACCAAGGCAGTCCACTAAACTGCCGTTAAACAGCCGCTAATAGGGAAAAAACTGCCGCAAAGCAGCGTCTTTGTTGTAGTGAGTATGCCAAAGGTTTTGAGCACCACTGACTGGGAGGAATAAAAAGAAAGAACTAGAACTCAAATAGTTTTCTAATTAAGTACTTGTGGTGTTTATGTGCCAAGTTAAGCTTGAAGACAAAACATTAAGAGTCACGACTAGACTCAAGGTGCAAAGCACCAAAGGAAAGAAAAGAAAAAGCTGTGTTCAAGGATCAATCAAAGCTTAAGAAGGAAAAGAATCCATAATATCATCCGAGTTCTAGTTCTGCATGATATCAATATTTCTAAGTTTCAAAGGATAGTGAGATGCCAAACCTATTCAGAATCACAATGTTATTAACCCCACTCAGTGATTGGACACGAGCTAAAATGAACACTCAAGTCTTAGGCAATTTCTCTTCTTAGTCCTATATTGTTTTTAGTTGCTTGAGGACAAGCAACAGTTCAAGTTTGGTGTTGTGATGCGTGAGCCTCTTTTCTATATTTTCTTATTATTTTAGATATGAATTTATTGATTTTTATTTAGATTTTAGTGTTTGAAGCCTATTTGGATGCTACTTTGAGGTGCATTCTGGTTTTATTAATTTCAGGAAAGGTTCAGGCGAGTTTGACAGAGTTCGTGTAGAAGAAAAAGGAAGAAAGCGAATGTTGTCAACCCTGACCTCCTTGCATTTCAATGGGCATAACTTGAGCTATAGAAGTCCAATTAATGCAATTTCAGTGGCTTTGGAAATTCAACTTCTAAAAATTTTCAACAATATATAATAGTTTATACTTTTCTTCTAGCATCATTGCCTTGTCGGGTGCTAAACGCCAAGCCTGGCGTTTAGCGCCCGGAGAACAATAATAACTAGAATATCACTGCCTCGCCTGGTGCTAAACACCAATTCTGGCATTGAACGCTAGAAGGGCGAATCAACCTCACCCAAAGAGAATCTTTAGCTAGATTTGGCTTTTTATTATTTTATTTTATCTTATTTTTGTTATTTTTAATTACAAACAAAAACTTTTAGGTTTAGAATTTATTATTTTATTTTAGTTTGAAATCAAATTAGGTTAAATATAAAAGGAAAAAGATTCACCCTTTAGGGGTGATCTCTTCTAATCTTTTCACTTCCGCACTTTCACATTCTCTAAACCCTAGTTTTCTCCCTGAAGAATGAGCCACTAAACCTCCTCGGTTAAGGTTATTAGCTCTGTTTATTTCTATGGATTAAGACTATTGTTTTTCTATTTTATGTAATGAATTGATTCAGTTTCAAGGATTACTTTCATTCTTCATCTTATGAGTCTGGGTTGATCGGAAGAATAACTCTTATTCTATATGCATTCTTGTGATTCCTAGAAGAGTTATCTCACTTGAACAACATCTTGAAAGTAAATTCCTCCTAAATCGCTAATTACTTGGACTTAACGGGATATGTGACATAATAATCCTTTTATATATGGTAATTAGGGTTTTTGTGGCTATAAACTAGAATTGAACCTAACCCTCTAATTAAACTTAAGTGACCAAGATATTGGCAGTTAACTAGGTTAGAGGAGACTTAATCACTAAGACATTAGGGTTTAGTCACTGACAGTTTGCCAAGAAATGAATCTTGCATGATTAAATTAGTTGGTAAGAAAACTTAATCCAGAAGAATAAACATCTCCGAAACCTTAACTGTTTTATTACATATATCTCACACAATTCTCACTATTTGCATTCTCTACTTTATGAATTACTATTTAATACTTTTGAACCTTAAAACACCACTTTCTGCATGCCTGACTAAGAAATCATTCGACTATTGTTGCTCAATCCATCAATCCTCATGGAATCGACCCTCACTCACCTGAGGTATTACTTGGTACGACCTGGTGCACTTGCCGGTTCAGTATGGTATCCGAAATTCTGCACCAGCACCCCTTATGGATTTCCTACAGCACATACATTATTTGTTGGTCACTTAAGCATTTCAATAATGACTGGGACATGTCTCTTTTATACAATTGACCATTTATCATAGTGTACTTGGCTGCTTTAAGCTATAAATTCCTTGCTTGCTTGGGTTTATTAGGTAATGTCCCGTGATCTAGATATTCATAAATTGGGTTCATCCAAGTGTTGAGAGTAGTTGAACACAAAGTCTAAACATCGGGTTTCGTCATAGTGGGCTCTATAAGCACCTCCTGTATTAGACTATGATTTATCGATTCACGCTTAAATGCTTAATGCTTGCAAGTTTAGACAGTACATTAGCATGAGTATTTTATTCCCATGGTACTGTTTGATTGAGAAAGAATCGAAGATTTTTACCTCTTGTTGTACCTTTTTCAAGTACTGTTGCAGTAAGGGATCCCTTGCTTAGTATTCCCCATTAACTTGGGAGGTCACCAACTGGGAATCACTAAAAGCGGTGATGTCCGTTGTCCTAACATCCCGGGCTAGCGCCATTCCTGTAAGCAAAGCCTTATACTCATCTTGGTTATTTGAAATAAGGAAATCAAATTTGATGGAGGCTTCAACCTCTACGCCTTCTCCTTTTGTCAAGATGATTTTTGCTCCCCATATCGGACGTTGGAAGCTCCATTAATGTGAAGCTCCCACGTCTGTATACTAGGATCAGGGTGTGTCATCTCAGCTAGAAAATCGACCATCACTTGAGCCTTGATGGTTGAGCATGGTTCGTAACGTACATCAAATTGAGACAACTCCACGGACCAATTCATCATCCAACCTGCGAGGTCGGGCTTTTGTAAAACCTTTTGATTAGCTGGTCGGTTCACACAATTATTAAATAACTTTGGAAATACCGGTGCAATCGGCATGCCAATGTTAGCAATGCAAAAGCGAGTTTTCCTATTTTTGAGTATCGCAGCTCAGGTCCTTGGAGGAATTTGATAACAAAATATACTGGCCATTGATGCTTGTCCTGATCTTTTAAGACCAAGGCTAAAACCAGGGTCTTTTCGGTTACAAACAAGTAGAAATATAAAGGTTGGCCATGCTTGGGTTTTGCCGAAATAGGAGGAGATAAGAGCACATTTTTGAAATGTTGGAAAGTAGCTTCATAGTCCTCTGTCCAAGAAAAATCAACATCTTTTTGGGATTGGCCTCTATTTCTCTCTAGGTGACCATAAACCCTAAAAATTTATCTCCCCAAACTCCGAAAGCGCATTTTTTTGGGTTCAACCTCATCCTGTGAAGTCAAAGATGATCAAAAACTTCCTTGAGGTCTTTAATTAGATTAGAATCTTTATTGGTTTCGATCAGCATATCATCAATATACACTTCCATATTCCTCCTGATCTGTTGCTTGAAAAATTTTGCCATTAGCCTTTGGTATGTTGCCCCTGCATTTTTTTAACCATAAGACATTACAGTATAACAGTAAATTCCCTATAGGGTAATGAAAGTTGTCTTTTCTTTGTCAGCTTTATGCATCGGGATTTGGTTGTAGCCACTATAAGCATCCAAGAAACTGAGAACCCGATATACCGAGAGGAGTCAATCATTTTATGTATATTGGGTAAAGAGAAATAGCCTTTTGGGCAGACTTTGTTTAAATCGGTGTAATCCACACACATTCGCCACTTCCCATTAGACTTTTTCACCATTACCACATTCGACAACCATGTGGAACAAGTTAGCTCTCGGATGAACCTAGCATCCAGTAATCCCTGGACTTGGCTTCTGACCTCAACTACTTGGTCGGGTGACATCTTACGATGTCGTTGTGCAACTGGCTTGAACGCGAATTCAATAGCCAATTGATGGGACATGAATGCAGGGTCTATTTCGGGCATATCAGCGGGTTCCTAAATAAATAAGTCTACGTTACCTCTCAAAAAAATTTGGAGTTCCGATTTCTGGGGGTCGGGTAACTCTTTGTTAAGCATGTTATATTTTTCTACCTTGTCTCTGATCTAAAACTTTTCAAGTTCTCTGTTAGGCTCAGGTCTCGGGTTCTCCTGAATTCGGGTGTCCAAGTCAACAAGAAAGACTCCAGTAGACTATTTGACCTTATCTCAAAGTGTGAGACTGACTTTGTTACACTTGACTACAGACACCCAATCTCCACAGATAGTCGTAACCTGGTTTTTCATTGTTAGGAACTTCATGACTAAGAACTTGGTTGAAATGAAGGCGCATAGATCATTGAGAGTCTTCCTTCCCAGAATGACGTTGTAAGCTGTAGAATCTTGGAGGACAACAAATTCAGCTTGCACCGCCCTTATGTTCGTGCCTTCCTCTAAGGTAAAGAGAAGATCCACAGCTCCATCCAACTTTATATAATGATCCCCAAGGCCAACAATCCCCGAGAGGTGGGATTTTAGGTGCTGATCTTTTAACCCTAGAGCATCAAAATGTGTTCCTAAATGGGAGTACGAGTCCGCATGATAAGGAAAAGCTTGGGGCTTAAGTGTTTACGGGTTATATCATAATAGATAAGGATTATTCAATAAAGCGGACAATAAAAGATTGACATCAAGAAGAGAAATTTATTGGCATAAAGAGACACAGCGGAAACATAAAAGCTAGATAAAGGTTTTTCCTACTAGACTTCTAAGATATCTGTTCTTAGCAACCTAGGTCACCGGAAAGGATTCCCTACTAAACTTTCAAAGAAATTGTCCTTGACAGCCTAGATCAGAGGGATGAAAATTGAATCACTCAATTTTCTCCATGCAACAAGCGAAGCAAATCACTCACCTCACTTAATCACACTAAAAAAACGTGCATAAAGCAGTAAAGAAATTTTATTCATCAAAAGTTATTCCAAATGGTCTCACCAAAGGTGTTTAAATAGGCTCCTAACAAACTAATTAAAAGATAAGATAAGATAACTTAATTTAAATATCCTAAAGATAAAATAACTAATTTAAATCAGATCTGATCTTATTGAATTAGATCAGATTTGATTTAAATTTTAAAATTCTAAAGATATGATAACTAATTTAAATCAGATTTGATCTTATTAGATTAGATCAGATTTGATTTAAATTTAAAATCCCTAACAATACTACTAAGCAAATCAGAAGTAATTCAAATCTTCCAACAAACTCTGACAGCAAAACAAATTGAAAATAAATTACTAAAAATTCAAAAATTAATAAAAATTATGCCTACCATTGAATTTGAAAAGTTTTATTGGGCTTCTTGTTGTCTTGTTATAGCCTAATGGGCCTTATGAATTATTGCCCTTTCAGCACCACTGTTTATTGATGACAAGTCATCATATACCCATTTTTCAAGCTAATTTCACTTGTTTTGTTAGCATTTATGCACTTTCTTGCATCCTAAGTAAGTGATTTGGAGTGAAAATGCACAACTTCTCTAAATCAAGCAACCACCATGAAATTAATGTTAAATCATGAGGTTTAAGCTAATTTTAATTGCATTTTAATTGATTTATAAGCCTCTTGAATTTAGTGATACTTTGAGTGGTTGTTTGGTTTATTTTAGGTGAAGAAAAGAAAAGAAAATGAAAAGCGTGGCCTAAGAAGTGTGACGCAAGAAAAGAAAAGCGTGGCAAAGGAAAGGGGAAGCGTGCCGCATTGCAATGGGGAAGCAACCTTGCCCTCCACAAGGGCAGACTGCTCTCTAGGAGGGCAGCATCAAGTGACCAAGCAAGCAAGGCAACCCTGCCCTGCCCACTTCAAAGGCAGAGCACAAAATGGTGCCTTGGAGCCAAGAAAAGAAAACATTGCCCTGCCCTTGTGGAGGGCAGGATCGTGCTCCATGAGGAAAGAAATCCAAGGAAAATGATACCCATGCAAGCCACAAGTTTCGAACAAGGGACCATGAAGAAGCCAAGCTCTAACACACACTAGCGTGCCAAGAAATCAAGAGAAAAAGTGGCGTGTTTGCAAGCTCCCAGGATCGAACCCACGACATGAAGGAAGGGTCATTGCCCTGCCCTTGGCGCGGGCAGGGCAGAAATTTGAATGGCGCACCAACTTTGCTCCCTGGCGCACCAAAAATTACTTCCTGGCGCACCAACTCCTTCCTTGGCACGATCCTGGCGCGCGCGTTCCTCTCTGGCCGCACCAAACCGATCCTGCCCTGCCCTTGGCGCGGGCAGGGCAGCCTCCCACGCATCCTGGCACGCCAAACGCCCCCTGGCAGCACCATCCGAGCGCTCAACGCTCCCTGGCGCATCAATCCATTCCCGCCCTGCCCTTGGCACGGGCAGGGCAGCCTCTGGCGCACCAACCTTCGCACCACACGCACCAAGGCCACACCAAATCACACCACCATGCATCAATTTTCTGCCCTGCCCTCCACAAGGGCAGGGCAGCCTCCTGGAAGTGGATTTTGGGCCAAAAATTCAAATTAAAAATTAATTTGAATTCATTTCTTCACCAATCCAAAAGCCCATCCAAATCCCAAAATCCAAGAATAGAAAGTGTATAAATAGGACTTAGTTTGATGTAATTAGGACTTTTGGATTTTTACCTTTTGCTACCTTTATGCTCATTTTTGAATTTTCACTTTTACCTTGGCTTTGCAATTTTACTTTCATCTTGCTTTTCGAGCTTCCTTGAGAGACTGGACCGAGAACTAAGAGGATCAAAGGAGAGTCTCCTTCCTCACTTCTCTTGGGCAATTCTACTCTTCTGTTTTCTGAGTATTGGGTGTGTGAAATTGGGGAAATTCTGTCCCAATTCCCATTCAAGCTCTTTGCCTTTAATTTTCTGCATAATTCAATCCAAATTCTGTTATTCAATTGCTTCTTCTTTAATTTTCTGTCAATTGCTTAGTGAATCTAGATCTGGGAAGGAAATTGGGTTTTAGGCTCTGCTACCTAAGCCCTGGGGATCCTGAGATCACTTTTGGTTCTTCTGTGAACCTTTACTGCACTTTAATTTCCTTGCTGTTTAAATTTCTGTTTGCATCCAATTCAATTTCTGCTATCTTCATTACTGCAATTTACTTTTCTCTTGTTAAGATCTTGCAATCCCACTCCTTAATTCCCTTTTATCTTCTAGCAATTTATCTTTCTTGCCATTTAAGTTACTGCAATTTAAGTTTCTTGCACTTTAAGTTTCAGTCATTTACTTTCTTGCTCTTTAAGTTTCTGCACTTTTACTCTTCTGTTCTTCATTTTACTGCAATTTTCCCTCTCCCCTTTACATTTACTGTCATTTACTTTCTGTTAAACACAAATCACTCAACCAAAGCTTGATTCGCTTGACTAAATCACCCACTGAACTAAAATTGCTCAATCCTTCAATCCCTGTGGGATCGACCTCACTCATGTGAGTTATTATTACTTGATGTGACCCGGTACACTTGCCGGTGAGTTTTGTGTTGGATCGCTTTCCACACATCAAGTTTTTGGCGCCGTTGCCGGGGATTGAAATAGATGGACAATGATTAAGTGAAGTGGAGATCTAGATTAAGCATTTTTTTTCTTTTTCTGTTACTCTAACCCTCACTAACACACTAATTGTTTGTATTTTTGCTTAAACTAACCGAAACCTCATTCTAGCAATAGATTGAAGTTTCATTGGCTTTCTGGGTTAGTGTGTTTATTGCTGTGTGTTTGTATGTCAGGTATAGGGAGATCCTCTCCTATTATCTCTGAAATTGATCCAAGGACTCTTCGGAGAATAAGAAGAGCTGAAAGAGGGAAGTTCATTGTTGGGGAAGAAGAAGAATCTGAAGAGGAATCTGAAGAAGAATTCCAAGAAATGGAAGGGGATACCAGTCAACCAGGAGGAGGAGCCAACAATAACCAACAGAGAAGAGTTTTGGCCTCATACACATTTGCAAATGCTAGGCATTGTGGGAGTAGCATTCTTCCTCCCAATGTCAATGCAAACAACTTTGAACTCAAGCCACAGCTCATCACTCTAGTGCAAAATAATTATTCTTTTGGAGGAGGACCCTTGGAGGATCCAAACCAACATTTGTCCACTTTCTTGAGAATCTGTGACACAGTGAAGACAAATGGTGTGCCCCCTGATAGCTACAAGCTGCTGCTCTTCCCATTCTCTCTCAGGGACAAAGCAACCCAATGGCTAGAGACTTTCCCAAAAGAAAGCATCAACACTTGGGATGACTTGGTGAGCAAGTTTCTTGCCAAATTCTACCCCCCTCAAAGAGTCCTAAGGTTGAAGACAGAGGTTCAAACATTCACTCAATTGGAGGCCGAGAACTTATATGAAGCATGGGAGAGATATAAGGCTCTATTGAGGAAGTGTCCACCAGAGATGTTCACTGAGTGGGATAAGTTGCAAAACTTCTATGAAGGTCTCACTCTTAAAGCTCAAGAAGCTCTTGATCACTCTGCCGGAGGCTCTCTACAACTCATGAAGACCACGGAGGAAGCTCAAAACCTTATTGAGATGGTGGCCAACAACCAATATTTCTTTGCTCATCAAAGACAACGCCAACCATCACAGAGAAGAGGAGTCATGGAGTTAGAAGGAGTTGATTCAATCTTAGCTCAAAACAAGATGATGCAACAGCAGATTCAACAACAATTTGAACAAATGGCTAAGAGAATTGATGGCTTGCAAGTGGCAGCAGTGAGCACCACAAGCCAACCTCCAACCACTTGGGTGCAAAGTGAAGAAACTCAAGAAGAGCAACAACAAGAGCAAGTCCAATACATGCACAACCAAAATCCTGGAACAAATGAAGTTTATGGTGATACCTACAATCCATCTTGGAAGAACCATCCCAACCTTAGATGGGGAGACAACCACAACCAAACCCAACAACCATGGCAAAGAAACATAAGCCAAAACAATTGGAAAAACACAAACCACAACTCCCAGCCAAACACTAACCAAAACTCATACAGAAAACCACAAAACAACTACCCAAATTCTAACCAATATCCAACCAATAACTATCCTACCAACCAAAACACTTATCCTCATCCATCAACACCCCAAAACCAACCCATCACACAAGATTCACAGAGAATTACCAATCTAGAAGTACTCATGGAGAAACTAATGAAGAGCCAAGAATTAACAAACAAAAATCAAGAAGCCTCCATGAAGAACCTAGAAAGACAGATTGGACAAATCTCTAAGAAGATCTCTGTTGAGAAGCCATCAAGTTCACTACCTAGTGATACCATTCCCAACCCAAAGGAAGAATGCAAAGTGGTGCAACTGAGAAGTGGAAGGGTGTTGACAGATGGTAGCCAAGAAGCAACAAAGAAACTTATGGAGAATAACACTGAGCCAACAAAGAAGGATGAAACCATCAACCAAGACAAGATAAGCAAGAGTGCTTCAGAAAAGCTCACAGAGGAAGATAACAAGCCACAGAATTCAAAGAAAGGCAAGCAAATCATGAAGGAACCAATTCCAAAACAACATCAAGTAGTGAAGAGCTCAACACCACCACTACCCTATCCTCAAAGATTTCACAAGGAAACAAAGGACCAGCACTTCCACAAGTTTCTTGAAACTTTCAAGAAGTTGGAGATTAACATACCTTTGGCAGAGGCTTTGGAGCAAATGCCCCTGTATGCTAAGTTTCTAAAGGAGCTCATCAACAAGAAAAGAGATTGGAATGAGAAGGAAACTGTGATGCTTAATGAGGAATGTAGTGCCGTGCTCCAAAAGGGAATCCCACCAAAACTCAAGGATCCAGGAAGTTTTGTAGTGTCATGCACTATAGGCAAACTATCCTTGGATAAAGCCCTTTGTGATCTTGGAGCTAGTATTAACTTGATGCCTTTATCCATGATGAAAAAGCTTGCCATAGAAGAACTCAAACCCACCAAGATGTCACTAGTCATGGCAGACAGATCAATCAAGGTGCCAAATGGGATTGTGGAGAATTTGCTAGTAAAAGTTGGAAAGTTTATCTTCCCTGCAGATTTTGTAATCCTAGATACTGATGAGGAAGGCAACAATTCAATCATCTTGGGCAGACCATTTCTAGCAACTGCAAGAGCTATCATAGATGTGGAAAAAGGAGAAATGATTTTCAGAGTACACAATGAGCAAATGATTATCAATGTTTTTAAATCAATGCAACATCCCCCAGAGCAGGAAGATCATTTGAGAGTGGATATGATAGAAAGCCTAGTGGAAGAAATGCTAGACATTGATCAGCATGAGCAAGAAAAAGACAACCAGGAAAGAATGGAGGAACATGTAGCTGAGATCCTCATAAGCAAAGAAGTAGAACCAAGCAAGAAAGAAGAGGTGCAAAAGCAAGAACTGAAGCCATTACCTTCCCACCTCAAATATGCATTCCTTGGCACCTCAGAGAGCTTCCCAGTAATCATCAATTCATCCTTGACAAAGAAGGAAGAAGGGGAGCTTCTTGATGTCCTCAGAACCCACAAGGATGCCTTAGGATGGACCATTGATGACTTGAAGGGCATCAGCCCTACAGTATGCATGCATAAGATTCTTTTGGAGGACAATTCCAAAGCTGTAATTCAACCTCAGAGAAGACTAAACCCTGCAATGAAAGAAGTTGTCCAGAAGGAAGTAATGAAATTGTGGAATGCAGGAATCA